>NW_026460249.1:0-1002 GCF_021730395.1 Mercenaria mercenaria | reverse complement strand
AATCCTTCAAGAGGTTCAAGAACGGACATGAAATTGCTTGCGGACGGACGGAAAGACAGATGTACATCGGGGTCATAACAACATAGTTCCTTCGGGCGTATATTAAGCAAATAGCTTCTGTCATATATATAGGCTAAACCAGCTCAGCCCAGCCCAGCCCAGCCCAGCCCAATCTGTTTCAATTCAGTAAAAGCTGCTACAAAATATAGTTTTGTGATGGAAAAATTTAAGATATATGCGACATTAAAATTGTCTTGCCACCAAAGGATAGAACCCGATATGTTGAAACACATTCAATCGCAATTTGATGCAAATGCGAACCGCACCGATCTTAATAAACCTGTTTATATTAGGTGTGCACACGAGAGACTTATACCTGTCCGTGTCACTTATTATATACCCGTACCCAATTAACCTAAACAGAGTAACTGTGTTTTGTACCAGCTGTAGAAAACGAAGATTTTCTATTAATCAGCCATGAGTTCTTTTGTTGGGAGGTTTACGTTTAAAGTCATAAGGCGACTATCAAGCTTCAATGGCGGAGAAAAATCCTATGTGGCCCTCTGTACATTCTTTCAGTAAAGCGGGAATTTTGATATTATTTTACTATTTTACTTTTAGACTCTTAAAATTGTTTGGTTTATAGTCTCATTCCCGTGCCCTCATTATCCTCCATTTCCGCCTACGCACACATACCCCCCTCACCCACCCCTCCTTTTCCGCCTACCCACACATACCCCCCCCCCTTCTCTCTCTCTCTCTCTCTCTCTCTCTCTCTCTCTCTCTCTCTCTCTCTCTCTCGCCCCCTTCAAAAACGTAAATAATTATGTATGTTTTCTATTAATTGTCTTGGTGCTGTGTGTTTGTGTCTTACATTTCTGTGTCGTTATTCACCCCGTTCCCCACCCATACCCAACCCCCACAAACATATATCACCATTACCAAATCATAATTAGTTAGAAGAAACCTCAGAACATTTCTGTCCTAAAACTTTGGCCCTAT
>NW_026460248.1:0-76363 GCF_021730395.1 Mercenaria mercenaria | reverse complement strand
ATTCGTGGAAGTAACATGACTTAAATGTTCCATGACTGACCATCTACCAAATTTTGTTCAAAATTATCTTGATTTCTTTCAAATAAAACACCACCAAAAGCTAAAAACAGAAAAATCTGCAAACACCAACTTCTCTGACATCACTTGACCTTTGGAGAAAATCACACAAATGTTTCTTAGGCGACCTCTACTAAAATTGCTAAAGCCATCTTGATATTTGTCATACTTTTATGGAACACTTTGAACATTTTCCTCTGTAAATCTTCAGGTAATTTCTCAAAATAAGTTGGTAGATAAATGATCGATATACGGCCATTATGACATTCTTTATGTGATATTTTACAGATTGACTATGTTATAATTTTGTTTGTTCTGTACTTGAGATATGCTTCATTCTGACGAAATCTTTGAACTGGTAAAACATACAGACTACATCGTTAGTGCTAAAAAACAAAAGACATCAAACGTTTCAAAACAAATATGAATGGCATAGTTAGATACTATTCAGTTATTGACGTATGTTGAGGTAAATATGTGTTTTTACGGTCCGTAAAATCACATATTGACCGAAACATAAGTCTATAATTGTTATATTATATGCCCTTCTCAAATGAACACATTTGTCTGGCCCATATTTCATACATATAAGAAAAAGGGATATCACAAGAGTCATTATCACTTTTGCGGTTCAATATCGCTTTTGCTGACCCGCGCGTGCGCCCATTGCGACCAATCAAATGAGCGCATTTGAGAAGGGTATATAATATTATCGAATACAACCAAAGTCTGACTTCGAATCACTTGCCCCTCATCGATGTGGGTTCTAGCCTCACTTGGGACGTGAATTCTTCATGTGAGGAAGCCATCCAGCTGGGTTACGGAAGGTCGGTGGTTCACCAGGTGCACGCTTCTGATAAAATAATGCACGGAGGGGCACCTGGGGTCTTTCTCCACCATCAAAGCTGGAAAGTCGCCATATGACCTAAATTGTGCCGGTGTGACGTTAAACCCAACAAACAACCAAAGGTTGCTGATACTACTAGTAATTCTGAAAAGACAAATCACAATGAATGCTGTTTTCGCAAAATAATACCAATGTCAGTTTTTGTATTATACGACAGCATTTCTGTCACAAAAACTAAATAAGGACTAACAGTAAAAGCCACATATAAAATTTGTCGATGTCATAAATTGTGCAAAAGATAGATAAATGAAAAACGATTTGTTTAAAACAAGGATAAATATTAAACAATGAATGCCACGTTCCAAAAATGCAGCCTCCCCAAAACGAAACTCACATCACGTAGATGTGCACACTAATTACAGTCAGTCAGTCAGTTCTTTTTTCAGTCAGTCTGTCAGTTTATTTAACCGATGGCATATAATATGCATGTAGATAAAACAGGTCAAATGATAGAATAGTCGTAAAATCAGTATTGGACAAAATGTGGTACAAACTAAACTCTCACATACAAAGCAAACACACGATGACAAAACAAACAAATAAAGGAACACAGTGGGGCACCGCTTTGGAACGGTCAGTAGCAAAAACCACCACTGGGAAGCTTAAACCGGTTTATGGTGCGCACCCAACCTCACTCTTACCCCTACCATGTTCCAAAGTTACGGGACAGTGTAAATAAAAGTAATTCCCGCCAAGTGAATCTCTAACACACGCAATGAAAAAAAAAGGTATGACATGTAAAACACAAATATGCTCCTTATAAGAAGAAGACAGAGCATCAAGAGAAACACCCTTCAGGACCCTACGAAACAGACCAGAAGACAGAAATCAAAACAGTTAAGTCCTGGTGGGATTTACAGAGTCTTCCCCCAAGACATCTATTGCAATAATGCGACTAGAATGAAGAAATAAATGTTTTTCATTAAAGAATAGCAGATAGCATCAGCGATATTGTCAGCCAATATCATTTATGCCGTTGAAGGGATTGAAAAGAACTGTAGAATAAAAAAAGCTTGGGAATCCACTGGTCGCCCAACCACACAAAAATGAAACTTGATTGCGCCTGTTCATGAACGGTAGGTGGAATAAATAGACACCAGAGTGCAATTCCATGAAAAGCGGTGTACTTTCCCATATTAATATAATTAAAAAACAGCCATCATAGACAATGGGTGATTACATAATGCCCAAAACTGAAAGCATCCCAGCCGAAATGTTCCAGCTGAAAAACCAAATAGTACCACTATTCTAACATAAATATCGAGCTAAACGATGTAAATAGATCGAAGTATAACAGCCCTGACCGACTTTACAGGCGGATATTTATGGTCATTACATTGTACAATCAATGCTGCTAGAAATTTAAAATAATCAAGAGGGCCAAGATGGCCCTAGGTCGCTCACCTTAGAAACACACCATAACACACCATAACAGTGTAAACATGTTTGACCTAGTGATTTCATGGGGAAAAAAATTCTGACCAATTATCATTAAAATTGGAGCAAAAATCTTGAGTATAAACAAGTATTTTCTTTGATTTGACCTAGTGACCTAGTTTTTGACTCCAGACTACCCATATTCAAACTTGACCTATATTTCATCAAGGCAACCATTCTGACTAAATTTTATGAAAATCAAGTGTAAAATGCAGTCCCTATTGCATACACAAGGTTTTCATTGATTTGACCTAGTGACCTAGTTTTTAGCCCCACAGGTGACCCATATTCGAACTAGACATAGATTTTATCAAGGCAATCATTCTGAACAAATTTCATGAAGATCAATCGAAAAATACAGCCTCTATCGCATACACAAAGTTTTTCTTTGATTTGACCTAGTTATTACTTTTTGAATCCAAATGATCCATAATCAAACTCAGCCTAGATTTAATCAAGGCAATTATTCTCACCAAATTTCATGAAGATCAATTGAAAAATAAGCCTCTATCTCATACACAATGTTTTTGTTTGATTTGATCTAGTGACCTACTTTTTGACCCAAGATGACTCATATTCAAATTTGACCTAGAATTCATCAAGACAATAACTCTGACCCAATTTCAAGAAGATCAGTTGAAAAATATAGCCTCTATCGCATACACAAAGTTTTTCTTTGATTTGACCTAGTGACCTAGTTTTTGATCCCAGATAACCCATTTTCTCATTCGACCTAGATTTCATCAAGGATATTATTCTGACCAAATTTCATGAAGATCAGTTGAAAAATACAGCCTCTATTGCATACACAATGTTGTTGTTTTTTATTTGACCTAGTGACCTAGTTTTTGAACCCAGATGACCCATTTTCAATTTTGACCTAGACTTCATCAAGATAATCATTCTGACAAAATTTCATAAAGATCAATTGAAAAGTACAGCCTCTATCGCATACACAAGGTTATGCGACAGACAGACGCCGGACATCGAGCGATCACAAAAACTCACCTGAACATTGCTCAGGTGAGCTAAAAAACAGAAAACCCACATGTCAACAAACACGACAATGTGTGAAAATGTAGCCGGCTTGGTTTTATTCGGCCTATTTTGGGACGGTGGTGGTACTGCATGCTACCGTCCACGCCCTCTAGCACCCTACTCCCGGGTTGAGCAGAAGGCTCATCATTTGCACATGTTACAAATACCCTACATCCGCAGATTTGCTCATACAGCTTTAATTGATATACTAGAATGCAATCCAATGATAAGCGGCATATAGTCTCAAGTTAATATAATGGAACAGTCCTACTAAAATATTCAAAAAGCATTAATACATGATTTCTTAGTTCTTCGTATTTATGAAATAAAAAATCATCGCTAGTTTACACATTAAATAAAACTCTTCACAATACAAAATGCAATAATCAAAATGTTCTAATAAAAAATGAACAGAAATATTTATTTCTTCATATATGTTAAATACCTTTGCAGTTTCAATGCATGAATGACCTGGTTGGCGATGAATGACTTGGTTAGCTTTTGTGTCCTAAATGCTTCTAGAATTTCTACCTAAACTGTTTTGTTTCAAGTTCGATTCTTTCTTTTTTCGTTACATGAACAGAACTCAAAGTTCTTTCTATATTACTGATGGTTATTTACGAAATATTAGTAAAAGATAAGTCGTTTATATTATCTTATCTTATCTTATCTTATAGTAAAACAGAACAATCCAATTCTTTTTAAGCAAGAAATGTAATTCTTTTAAAAAGTTATAATATGACAAGTCTTGATAAATGTCATATATAAATTATATACGGGAGGTAATGGCGTCACTCCTCTTAGAATTTATGTACCGTGTGTGATTAGTGTAACTCCCCTTTCCTTATTCTGTAAGTATCCTAATCAGAAAAAAGAATTTACATTTCTGCAAAAACTAGATTTATCAGTATAGGTAATTAATTACCATATAAGGGAAAGTAGAATGTCATGACCTCAAGAAGTGACCGTGAACATAACGACCTGGTTTGTTCGCTGTTCAATTTACTAAATAAAAATCTTGACCTGAATTGTACACGCTGCAAATCTTCTTGATAAGGTAAATTATTGATGCTACTTTTACAAAAATCTTCCAAACGGTTTTAGATAAAAGATATGAAGCGCATACTAATAAAAGCTATTTGATCATTGACATCCAAGTGTGTCTTTATCCTTGAACCTAATGACCTGGGTTTTCAACTCTGCAAATCGTCTTTATATGGTTAAAAAATTGATGGAAGATTTATAAAATATATGAAGCGGACACATATATAAGCTATTTGGTATATAACCGCTAGAGCTTGGTCTTAACAACCTGGATCATGCGCTCACCTCATCATCTTGGTGAGGTAAATACTTGATTTACTGGGTTGTGTGTTCTGCGATGCATTATCCGCGTAATCTTAATTAGATTAACAATTGATGATAGTTTTGTGAAGATCATCCAGGCGGTTAAGAAGACATTGAGCGGGCACGATAGAAGGACAGACAGCATGCGTAACTCCAATATAGCCCCCATATACATTGTATCTTGGAGTAGAATTGTCAATTACATCTTCTGCTTTTTAACTAGAAACATCAATGAGTAAAATAGCAACTAAGAAGGCAAAACTAAGAATAGCTCTTTTAAACTAAGTTTGCATCATATGTTCACAAAAACTTAGAAACTGTAAACTCTAAATTTTAGAAACGAACTATCGCATCTTTAACAATTTAGCGACACATTGAAGAATATGAACACTATCAAGATTTCGCACTGTTAAGATACATTATATCTAATTTCTACTAATGGTGCTTGAGCAACTTGCGTAAAACAGGTTTGTACTGGTACAGAATCCAGGAACATTGGGTAGGTTAACTGCCCGCCGTTACATAACTGAAATATTGTTGAAAAATGGCGGTAAAACAAACAAACAAACAAAAATAAATTTGCTAGAGGACAGTTATTGATTGAAATATTAAGGAGACACTAACATATCCATTTCGCAGTTAACTTGTTCTAATCGATACATGTTTTCATTCTTTCATTCTCTTAAGAATAATCGAATTGCTAAATAGCAATTAGCAATACCATAAGTATCGTGTTCCCAATATTTTCTTTGTTAACACGAGTTATATCTATTTACAGTTGAAAACATTTAAATGGAAGTGGTTTTAACCGTCTGAAAAAATATATATTTTACAATATCTGAACTGAATAGAATAATTATAAATGTGCGTTTCAAACTAGAACTGAATCATCACCACTATGTCAGAGGAAAAAAATCTTATTTCCTTCAGGAAAGTCAAAAATATTGTCGTGGGTGTTTAAAAATGTGAAAAATTAAGTATAAAGAGGAAAATAATTGCATAACTATTTAAAAAATCGTAAACATTTTTTCAGGTCGTACTACCAAACTTTGCATAAATTTGTATTGAAATCTTTTCTAAAGCTATTATTGTGGTGGACGGACAGCTCAGTGGTTTGCACACTGGCCTTCCAATCCTGAGGTCGGGGGTTCGATCCCCGGCAGCTACTCGGGAATTTTCAAAAACGCTTTTCAGTGTTTCCCACCCAACTAGAGGTGTACTGGTCAGGAACCCAGGCAATCCTTGCGTGTATCAGTGCTATACACTGGGCACGTTAAAGAACCAGGCTGTCTATTCGCAACGAGCTAGGCTAAGTTAGACGGACAAGCCTGTATCTGATTTCTGATCTCTCTGTCGTGGGGGCTTTGTCTCACTCTGTCCCTCTGGTCAGATCGCCCTGTGTCTGTACTAATAGAGGATGAATTATGCGCCCTGTGTGGCTGCATTTGAACTATGTAAAGCGCCTTTGAACGTGAAATTGATCATGAAAAGGGCGCTATATAAATCTGATATAATAATAATTATTATTATTCTAAATATGTGAAAAATGAAGACAACTGAAATAAAATATTACAATTATCTACTTTACTTTGGCATTGTGCATATCATTATATCTTGTTACAGTAAATTTTCTTCAGTAAAGTCAAAGCTGTTGACTTAAATATCAAAGATAAATACAAAACAGCTTTAAATGGTAGATACTTTTACAAAATACAGTTAAAAAGTTGTTTTTGTGCTCAACGCGTTCTCCCGGTGTAATTTTTCATTTTGTCAATTTATATTAATTATCATCACTGACTTTAAGAATACTAAATTTTTAAAACAAAGGGTTAAAACAAGTAAAAATTTATTTGGGACAAACTACTCTTTTTGTTAAGATTCCATTTTTTATAGTCTGTAATTCTAAAATTTTCCTTTAAGAAAGTCAAATAAATTGACTTAAATTTTTTGGGTAGGGGACGGGGACAACTGAATCAGGTAGTTATTTCAAGAAAGTGTTATGAAATTTCCCGAATAAAAAAATTATATATTCATTTTTTTACCCCCGTCTTAAAAAAGGGGGGCGTATTATGTAACCCCCGGGGGGCGGGGGCGGCGGGGTCGGCGTCCAAAAGAGCCCGGGCCCTTTTTATCAAACTTTTTCATCCGATTTTAAACCAAACTTGGTGACTGTGGGGGCATAATATCTCGCCCCCTTTTCGAAAACCCAGCCAAATAGCCCAAAGCACTTTGGTTTAGGGCCTTGAATTACTCAAACCTAAAAAAAAATTTTACCTTCCCCGCTCTCTAAGCAAACATTTTCACCGATTTTCCCCAGATTTGGGTACAATGTTTTAGCCTAATATCTGGGGCCAAGTTCGATAACACCAAATCACCTACGGTACCCTTGGGATTATGGCCCTAAAATTACTCAAAAAACGCAAAATTGGCCCCTGTCCCTCTCAAAAGTCGAAACAGTTTTCATCTGATTTCCCAAACTCCTAAAAATTTTTTGTAGCAAAATATTTGGGCCAATTTGATAACCACAAAATCGCTCCGGGCGTTTTTGGATAGGGCCAATTCGAGGGGGCGTATTTTGTGACATTTGCCACTTTGTTTCTTTGATTTTTTTGCCTTAGTACTTTTAACCACCACCGCACACACACACACACACACTCTGCTCCTCCCTCACGCCTCCTACTGAAACCAAATCTTTAAATTTCTCTTTTTCTTTCAATTTTGCTTCGTCCTTCCCTGATATAACCCTTAGGCCCGCTTGGTGGAACTTTTAAAATTTTGGAAATTTAATAAACTTTTTTGAAATAAACATTTTTTTGATTTTTAAAACCAACGAACTCATTGGGGAGAGGGGAGGGGGTGTTTTGGGGGGGGTGTGTGGAAGGGGGGGAAGCGGGGGTGGGCAAAATTTAAATCATTTGCCCCGTCCATACCAAAATTTTTAATCAATAATTTGACTCTTTTTAAAGGAAATTTTCAGAATTAAAGACTAAAACAAGGGAATGTTTACCAAAAAGCAGTAATTGTCCTAAATAATTTTATACTTTCATTCTTGTTATTTTTATTTTTACATTTTTTTTTTTAAAAAATATAGATAAAAAGTTCATCCCCGCTAATTTGAAGTCAATACCTTGCATGATTACTTAGTTATGTTCCGGACATAAAATATATTGGACACTTTTGACCTGTTAGCTCAATTTATGACTTTGACCTTTGACCTATAGAGCTGGTTTAAGCGCCGTGCACACCGTCTCATCATAATCTACCTAAGAAAATTTTTATGCCCAAAACTTATAAGTTTGCCCCAGGCCAATTAGGGGACGGACAGAGGACAGACAGACCACGCACTATCACAATTCTCCCATTTTTCCACAACTGCTATAAATAGAATTTTTGTCAATGAAAATACCATTATTCTTAATTAGAGTCGTTAAACCACAGTGCATTTAATTTTATATAGAACTCCAATAAATTTAGTTGCATTTCACAAGTTTTTTTTATATATTAAATAAAATTTTGAAAAAGGGATTTTTTTCCATAAAAATAAGTTAAAAAGTCATGAAATTTTATTTGGGTAGATTAAAAGGGAATAGTCAGTTTAAATAGCGCCCCGAAACTACTATAAGTATTTGTAATTTTTAATATTTTTAAAATTTTCTGTTAACTCGGGGGGATTGAAAATGTATACTATAAAAAACTCGGACAAATTAAAAAGGCGGGGATTTCCCCGAAGGGTATTTTATTTACTCCTTCCTCAATCATGAAGTTTTTCTTTAAAATAACTTTACGAAAATGTTGGGTTTCGACCCTATACAAACATCTCCCTAAAGAAAATAAAAAGACTAAGACCCTTCCGCTCTTCCCAGAAGCTGCCAGGAAAACCCCCAAACGTTTGGCATGACAATAAAAAAATATATTTTTTGTTTTGAAATTTTTTGGGTCTTTGTCGGGCCCTTTTGTCCCTAATAAAGAAAGGGGTTATTAGTCTTTTTTTGTCCTAATTTTTAACAAAAAAATAATGATAATGATTAGGTTTACGTCTCAAAATTTACAGTGGAAAATTCTTATTCAAAAGTATAAGATTTCTTTTATTTTTTTAAAGTGGGTGTTCGTGAAAAGGGAACTTTTTTTCAATAAATCAATTCGCGCAGGTATTACAAAGTTATTTTTGCTTGCATTTGAATGAAGTGGGCATCTTTCTAATTAAAAAAAGACTTTAAATTAATTGTAATAAAAATTAAATACCAAACTTGATTAACAATTTGTAAAAGCTATGGAGTTATATATTCTTTGTTTTATCAAATTTTCATTTTAAATTATTGTATACCTATCTTTTATAAAAATAAACTGAAGTTATAAATAAAAGCATCGTTAATATGTTCCTGTGGTTTTTCATGTAAGAGACTGGCTTGGCACGACAAACAGAAGAAAAATGTTTAAAACGAATTTCGCGATGAAAGTAAAGAAAATTCACCAAGAAAACAAATTTTGGGCGCGGGCTAAAGGGTTTTTTTATTTTTATAAAAAAAATGTTAGAAGTCTGCGCAAAATATTGTTTGTTTAATTTATTATATTTCGGTTTTCAGCAAAGTTTTTGTATTTTTAACAATGGTAGGGCCTTTTTTGGGGTAGCTTTCAGCACGAAGGGGTTCTTACCTAAAAAAGGCTGTTTTGCTAGACATCTATAAATTAAACCTCGACTCAAAATCAACTATACTCAAAAATTTTTTAAAAGGAATTTTTTTTTGATCTATTCATTACTGGGGGCATTTTTTTTTTCTGTCATTAATTTTGTTTGACGTTTTATGATTTTTAACTTTTTAAGTATTTTTATGTGAAAGAAAAGGGGAAAAACGGACATATTCTAAAAAAATTAATAAAGCGTTATCCTCGGGACACCCCTTCTGAGTTTCGATTTTGGTTTACAAGAATCTAATAAAGGGTATGTTTCTTTGAATTATTAAATTAAAAACGTTAGAAAGAAACCAACAAAATTGAAAATGCGAATTTTTAAAGAAAAAGCTATGAAAAAACACGCTTAAGTTAACCTTGACCCGCCATGTTGGACAATTCAAAATTATTCATTTTTTTCCTGTTAGTTTGAACAGTACAAAAAAAAATGTTATCAAAAGCCCTGCACATACATTATTTGCGAAAGAGGGTTTATCCCTTTTCATCCATTAGCCCAAAGCCACAAAAATGTCCTTTTTGATCTTTTTTTACAATTTTTTTGCAGGTAACCTGACACATTTTCAATTCAATTTTGTAACGTTTTTCTTTAGATTATTAAAATATTTTATTCGGCCTTTTTATGAATTTTGCGATAATCATTAAATTTTTCTTTTAAGTTATTACAAAGCTGATGGGGCCGAAGATCAAGGGTTTCTATTTCAAATCACTTGCCCCTCATCGAGGGTAGTTCGAGCCCACTCGTGGATAAAATGTTCGTGTGGGGAACCCAACCAGCGGCTTAGGGGAAGGGCGATGGTTCACCAATGAAATAATGCCGGAGGGGCACCGGGTCTCCTCCCCATCAAAGCGGGGAAATTTGCCATATAAGCATTTTTGTGTCGTGAGACGTAAACAAAAAAAAATGAAAAAATAAATCAATTGATGGGGGCCTCAAACTAAGCATAAATTGGGGATCAAAAATTTTTTTTCTAACTCGAAAGAAAGCCCATGGAAAATGAACATTTTTCAAGATAATAACCATGATAGTGTTGAAACTCGGCAGGATTTTATTTATTTTGGGTACTGAAAACACTTTGGACAACTGGTTAATTTGTGAGTGTTTTTAAACGGGGAAAACGGGAGCGTTTTTTTTCAGCTGGTGCGTATTTACCATACGACTAAGATTTCCCCGGGCCAGTGAAAGTAGGGGAAAATAATTTTTGCATGGTGGGGGAAAGTCAGGAAATTTCAAACAAGAGCGAACCCGGGGAAATCATTTGTCAAAACAGAAAGAACAAAATAATAGGCCATGACAGTTTCTACTATTCTGGCTAAACCAGGCATTTTTACAAATATTTCAGTTAGCACTAAACATGTTCTGTATTTGTCATTGAAAAGTTACAGTTTATCTGTCATGGAGTCTGTTTAACAAAATTATTTTAGAATTTTGATAGAACGATCGGGGACTGTGGAAATAATTCTTTTAACACCCAAACCCTTTCTGTTTGCCTATACCGACAAATATAAAAAAAATTAAATTTTTTTAGCCTGCAAATTGAAAAAATTGACTTTTATTGAATATGGCCACCGTCTTTTGTGCTTGCGGAAAAGCTACCAAGAAACTCAAAACACCATTTTACGCGATATTTTCCCTCTTAGTATAAATTGTAATATCCCAAAAAAATTGCTTAAACTTTGTCAGACTGTAAGTAAATGGATCATAAAAGCCTGATATTAGGGGATATTAAAATATTTGGCCCCATAGTTTCCCCTCAAATTGAAATTCAGAAAAAAAATTAAAACAAAAAAAAACCAAAACACTACAGTTGCTGTAGAGATAAAGGTTGTCAGGAATGTTCGTTCCAATTGGAAAAATAGATTAAATAACAAAAGGGTGGAAAGTAATACATTATAATTTTTTAAATCAATTAAAGTGATCTGTTGCGTTTTGCAGCAAATTACAAAATTTTTGGGAAATTTTTTCAGATTTTTTTTTGGGAAACACTAAAATCGTATACTTTAAAGTCCAAAAAACTTTTTCAACTGGCTTTTCTTCTTTGATTGATTTTATTCAGACTTTGTTTTATTATTGTACAAAGAAACTGAAGCGTAAGTAAAAGAAACAAGTTTTTTTAAATATATCCCAACACGCGCTTCTTAGGCTGCACGGTGCCTACCCCTATACAAATAATGAAAAACTCCATATCCACAAAAATTTATGAATAAGGGCATATTTTCACAAAATCTTATACACACTTCTGAAGTGACCCACTGAAACTGAAAGTTAATTTTGTTTAAAACGCCTATTTCATAAAAAATTAATGAACTTAAAAAATATAAAATGACCCGCCCCATAGAAACCAAATAGTGCATTGCGACCAGTGGACCAGACCCGTTGGTCAGGACCATCTGTTTTGCTTTCAACCCTATTCAATTAAAGAAATGTTGCGAACAGTTGGGGTCCTGACCAATGCCTTGATCCATTCGGCGAAAAAATACTATTGTTTTTTCATGGGGCGACTCAAATGATGAAATGAAAAACCACAAAACCAAAAAAACCCTCTTATCTCATAAAAAACAATTTTTTTTAAAAAAATTTAAAACAATTCCATAAGTTTAAAAACGGGCTTAAGAAATTTTTTTTTTTTGGGGAACGTTTTTTTCGTAATGCTTACGGCATTATTCCCCTTTTAGACCAATTTGCTCTTGTTTTAAACCAGTACAAAAACAAAAAAATAACATTTTATTCTTCAGTGAAAGTTGGGCCTTCCCTTTTTGTCTGTTACATCCACGAAAAAATGTTGTGCTTTGTATAAATTTTTTTACCATTTTTTTCATTAGAAAAAAGCCTAACAATTAAAAGGGAAACCGCGGGGAACCATTTTGGGCTATCAGTATGGCGGGAAGGTTTTTGAACACAATTTTTACTTGGGTGGGGAAGAATCAAAAAAAGCTGGTTCTGTTTAAATTTCATTGTGGGTGTAATTTTTGACATTTTGGTAGAAACAAAAGGGGGAAAGAGGGTTTTATTTGGTGAAGGAAACTCAAAATTTTGTATGAATACTTCCACACAGCATGTGATTTTTTGGATTTTCATTAACAAATGTAACAAAAGAAATCTCCTTGAAAAACATGACCCCTACTTTTCTTTTATTTTAGTCTTTTTTTATAACTCTTTAAAAGAAGTAAGGATTTGCTTCTGAAATAATCAGCTATATTTTGGAGCACATTAAAAAAAAGTCCCGTTTTTTGTAGAATATAAAAGGAAATACTATTTTTCTATTCGACCTATAAAAAAAATTGGGCTTAAAAGAGATTTGTCTAGAATTTATATAAGTAGGGTAGTTTTTTCAATTTTGGTAGAAAAAAGACTTTCATTGATATTTGGGTACAAAAGTTTATAAAAAACCCCAAAAAAAACCCTTTTTACGTTTGGGGGGTTTACTCACCGAGAATGCTCAGGGATTTTTTTGACACTCGATGTCCGGGGGTTGTCTGCCCTTTCTGTCTTGGGGGGTCCCTTCCCATTTTGCTTGTGTATGCATGAGGGGTGGGCGAATATAACCTTATGAAAATCACCGATTTCGAAAAGGGGGTCTGAGGTTAAAAACTAGGGCACAGGGCAAATCAAAGAAAAAAACCCGTGTAGCGTAGAGGGGATATTTTCAATTTTTCTTCATGAAATCATCAAATGTTTCCTTGATAAAACTTGGGCAGTTAGAATTGGTACTTGTTCAAAAAAATTGGGACTAGATCAAATCAAAAAAAACCCTTTTGTATCATAGAGGGTGTATTTTTTAATTTACTTTATGAAATTTGGTCAGAATTATGCCTTTATAAAAACTAGGTTTGAAATTTTTTTAAATTGGGCATCTGTCCAAAACTAGGTCCAGGTCAAATCAAAGGGAAAAACCCTTTTTATGCAAAAGAGGCTTATTTTTCAATTGTCTTCAGAAAGGGGGAGAAAGATTTTCTTGGTAAAATCTAGGGCAAATTCGAATAGGGGGCATCGGGGTCAAAAACAGGTCACAGGGCAAATAAAAAAAATTCTTGTGTTTGCACCAATTTAAAAGATCTTGGGCAGAAATTTTTTTCCATGCAATCATGGGCTATTTTACACTGTTTTGGTGTATTTTTGTGTTTCTCAGGGAGCCCTAGGGGCCCTCTGGGCCCCCTTTTTAAGCACATTTTCACACTACATCTTGCCATTTTAGCTTTCAGAGGGACATTTGGGATATTGAATGTCACACAAAAGTGTGATTTTTGTGATTTTCATTAACAAAGTGACAAAAAAATCTCTTTAAGGATACATACCCCTACTTTTTCTTTATTTTATGTCAGTTTATCAAACTCTTTAAAATGGAAAGTAAGGATTTTCTCTTAAATGGGGGTCTAGTTTTGGAGCTCTTTAAAAAATTTAGTTTTACATAGAAAATATAGGGAAAATATTTATAAAGTTTTTACCAAAAAAGAAAAGTGTAAGGTTTGGGTAAAAGAAGAAAGGGGCCTAATTAATTTTAATATAAAGTTAATGGGAAAAAAGAAAATTTTTTCTGGGAAAACTCAGGGAATTTTATTTTATTTTTGGGGAAATCTAATATTGTTAACAAAGAATGTAAAAAAAAGCAACACGTACATTTTTGATATTAAGGGAAAACTTAGCAAACGATAACTAACCGTCATCTTTATAAAATTTTGAGAAATGACGAACGAAATTTTTTAGGTCAATGGCAGGTCAAATTACCGCCCCCCGAAAGGAAAATTTTATTTTCATCTTGTTAAAAACGTAAATGATAGTCCCTTAAACAATAGTCATGAACATTTTTGCACAAGCTCTCACTTAACTTTTTTATTTGCAAGAAAACACCAAAAGGGAATAGTAGCATTTTAACGAGATAAAAATAAATTTTTCAGAAAACAATTTTAAAACGGTCATCAGCACCTGAATCTATTGAGACTTAAAAAGAAAAGTTTTGGGATTGGGAAAGATTGCCCCAATAACACCGTTTGGCATTTTAACGGACAAATTGAACATCTCAATTGTTGAGGGCGCTTGTTATGCTAAAATCCTCGTTTTTTAAAGTCGATTGCAAGTGCATATTTTACAATACCTCACTTTTTTATGGGAGTTTGTTTTTTTAAGTAAAATGTGCTGTGACAAATTATGGTTTTCGTTCAAAGGGGAAATATAAAATTAAAACTATTTATGTGACGGGGAAATTGATATTAGGGAAATGTTTCTGCTCAACTTTGTCCGTTACCCCAACTCATTGGAAAAAAGCCTTTTATCATTTTGAACTTTAATTTGTTTAACTTTGTGGGAAATTGTGAAGAAAAAGATTAGCATGATAAATTGTTAATTAAAATAAAGTTCTGCAAGAAATTTCTTTTAATTTGTAACTGTCATATTTCCTTCTGTCGGGGTGAAAGGGAAGTTTAGAAGTGAGTTTTTTTTCAATTTTTATGACAAAAAATTCGACACTTAAAGTATTTTAAAAAACCAAATTTTTTGAGATAGTTTTCAAAACAGTTTTTTTTTTGCACATCACATGAAAAATGGGGGAGTTTTGAAAAAGTAAAATACGAATAGTGATTAAATGCCCAAACACAGTTTGTGAAACGCTAGAAATACATTTTTTAAACATGATACCCGGCCCGTGAAGGTTGTTAAGGGGGGTATCGCTATCAGCTGATGTGAGGGTGTTGAATCAATTTGATACTGCACTAGTCAAATTTTTAAGGGTAATCTACACATAAGTAATATAAATAAATTCTATTAGATTTTTGTACACTTTGCCGGGAATATAATTTATCCCCTTTAGTTTGCCTTAGCAATGTCACATTCGTATATATTAAAAAAGTCTTTTAAATTTGAAGAATTCTTCTTAATTGTTTTTTTTTTTCTTTTTTCGATTATTCCTGATGGGGAAATAAAAGTTGGAAGGGCATCGGAGAACAACAAAGCGAATCTCCAGTAAGTGTACTTCTGATCTATCTGCCTGTCCTTTACTTTAACTATTTTTATTTTGATAAATATTGATATTTGCTTGAGTAAATTAGTTATTGATGAAATCTTTTTGTTTTATTACACAATCCGAAGTAAAAAAAGCGAATTTATTAAAAAATCTTAAATTTAATTTTGTTTTAAAATTTACAGAAAATTTTAAACTTTGAGCGTTTTCTGACAAAAAAGCAAACAGCCAAAGTATTAACTTTAAAAAAAAGAAGCGCACGACCTAACCTAAATGAAACAATTGTATTTTAAAGGGGAAATTAAAATGCCACTATTTGTTGTGTAAAAGTAATTTAAGTAATTCTAGATTAATAAAAATTCCTACGTGTTCCGCCGGGCCTGATGGGCTTTTCCCTTTAATTTTTCAAGTTTTTTTTTTGTATCAAAATAAAGGACAGATGAAGGGGAAGTGTAGTTTTTTTAGATATTTTCTTTTTTCTGTAAGAAAAAAGGGTTTTGGAAAAAATGGGAGGGCGTAAAAAATGGGGTTTTGGCCCAGTAAAATATTTCCTACCACGAATCTACTTATTCCCTTTTTTCTTGTAGTTTGTGTCGTTTTTTTACTTTTTATTCGTTTTTGTAATTTTACGTGTATACGTTTCACATACCCATTTTTTATTAGAATTGATGGGCGGTTTCGTTTATTAAAGCGGGTTTTTCCTGTTTTGGGCTTTTTTCCGTTTTTCAAAACTTGATGATAAGTCATTTTTGAACTTCTTTTTTCGTAAAAGCAACCCAAAAGAACCCACTAGAATTACCAAAAGTACAGAGTTAACAGCCAATAAAGAGAACAAAAAAATGAAAATGTTCTTGTTTTTTTTATGATTTTTGAAAGAGAAATAAAAAAAAAAGACAATTTTTACAGAAAAAAAAAACCGGGATTTTTTAACTAAATTAAAAGAAGTTGACTTTGGGGAACGTTTTTAATTCCAGTAAATTTAAAATAGCTAGCGGGTTTTATGCTTTAATTCGTTTTTGAAGAAAAAAAGGTTAAAAGATAACTGAGTCGAGTTTTTGTTTTTAGAATATATTAAGAAAAAAGATTTTTATGAATAGTTTAATGAATATTTATATTTGTGATGTTTGTGAACTACAAAAAAAAAAAAATTATAACTGAAAAAAAAACATTTTTATGCAACCTAGAAAGTCAACAATCCTTTAAACATAAATTAAAGCAACCAAGCAAAACGTTCACAGAATTCTGGCTTAATCCAATTAAAAAAACTAGACAACTTTTTTTTTAAACTCTTTTTAACTTTTTACAGACATAGTAATTTAAAAAGAGCCGGGGATTAGAAATGATCATTCGCAAATTTAAATTTTAAAAAAGGGAATTTTTTTGGGAAAATTAAAATTCACTGTTAAAAGACTTTTTAGATTGAGCAAATCAAAATGCTTTTAACGAAATAAAATACATTTCCGTCAGATAGCAAGGGCAGACCAAACTTTAAAAACATAAAAAATTAAAAAAAATAATAGAGAAAAATTTCTTTTTTTAAACCCTTTTTTAAAGGGAAAAAAGGGGAAAAAATATGGGAAATTCTCTTATAAAAAGAAAGCAGAAGACAAACGCAAGACAAACTTTTGGTTGAAATTACAGCTCTAGAAAAACAAGATTATATTGTCTATCCTCTGTTAGAAGCAAAAAAGGAAGAGTTGTCATCATGCTTTTGACACAGAAGAATTATCAGTTACTTTTAAGCAGGGGGTCATAACATGCATTCCAAAAAGGAGATAAAGATAAACATTCTTTGTTAAATGTGTCTTACAAAATTGCGTCAGCTAGTATTGCTCAGCACCTATAACAGTTCTACATAAGCTTATAAGTGAAGATCAAACCGGCTTCTTGTCTGGAAGATACATAGGCGATAACATAAGACTAATTTAGGATATTATGCATTATACAGAAGAGAACCAGGTCCCAGGGATGCTATTGTTGATTGATTTTGCAACGGCTTTTGATTCCCTATGTTGGTCTTTTATGTATAAAGTGTTACATTTCTGTAATTTTGGGGAAAGTTTTACAGAATGGGTAAAATTGTTTTATTAAAAATATACAGTCTTGTATTACAATAAATGGACATCTTTCTGACTGGTTTAATGTTCAACGCGGTTGTCGTCAGGGCGATCCCTTATCCCCCTTTATCTTTATACTGTGTGCAGAAATTCTTGGAATACTTTTAAAACATAATCCAAATATAAAATGAATAAAGATATATCATGTAGAATTTCTGTTGTCTCAGTATGCTGATGATACAACCATAATGCTAGATGGATCTGAGAAGTCTCTAAACTACGCCATGCAAACTTTAGAATTTTATGCTAAAATTTCAGATTTGAAAAAAAAAGTATTATGGATAGGTTCAATGGAAGGCGGTAATCTTAGAATTTGTCCAGAACTTGATCTACATTGGGAATTGGAATGTTTTAAACTGATTGGTGTTAATTTTACAATAAATTTAAATGAAATTATTAATGCTAACTATTTCACAAAAAATGGAAGAAATTAGAAGATTATTTACCCAATGGTCAAAAAGAATAATCACACCAATTGGAAAAAATGTTGTTATGAAAACATTAGCTTTATCAAAAATTAATCACCTTACTTTGAGTTTACCAAATCCAAAGTCAGATATTTTGAAATCAATACAATTTTTAAAACGTTTTATTGAATTCAAGACCAGATAAGATAAAGAGAGGTATTGAAACTGAAAGTTATGACTATGGAGGACTTAGACTTTCAGTTATGACTATGGAGGACTTAGACTAGTGAATATAGAATAATTTATGACATCCCTAAAATGACATGTATTAGAAGATTAATGACATATAATACCAAGTACTTCAATTTTATAAAGGAGATATTCCTTTTTTTAAACCTTAGTAAGTTTGGTGATGACTACTTGAAAATTAAAATCCAAACAGTTAAAACCCAGTTTTGGAAAGATGTTTTTCAAGGAATAATATTTCTCACTAAGCAACATCCAAAGACATGGAATGATTTTTTTTTCTCTGCCTGTTTGGCATAACTATGTTTAAAATAGGAGGCACTAGTTTTTGCTACCTAAAATTTGTAATTAGAGGAGTAATTCTAGTGAATGACTTTTTGAACAGTGATGGAAATTTGCTTTCTTTTAATGATTTCTCAAACAAATATCTTTTTACAGTACCAAAACATTATTGAGTCTATTAGAGGGTTTCTAGCTAACATGGCTTTTCCACACTTAGGAAAAAAGGAAGAAAATCCTTTACAATCTTTGTCAATGGAAGTAATTAATAAACCAAAAGAAAGTTTGCAGATTAATTTACGACTATATCTTAAGGTCAAATATTTTTCCCAATTCAAAAAGAAAATGGAATGAGGAATGAGGAACTTCATTTAGATGAAAATTTTGATTGGAAATACACATATAAACTTCCTTTTAAAATTACAAAAGATTCAAAATATCAGTGGTTCCAGTATAAAATCAATCATAGGATTCTTGCAACAAATCACTTACTACAAAAAATGAAAGTAAGAAATAACAACCGGTGTTCCTTTTGTGAAATGAAACTGAAACCATAAAACATCCTTTTGGGGATTGTCAGTTATCGAACACTTATTGGAAATATTTCAAAAAGTGGATCAACCTACATTGTCCGAATGCGAATACAAATTGGTCAATAATAGACCTAATTCTAGGTAATGACAAATTAGATACAGCAACAATAAATCTTTTTCTCTCGGCCACATACAATATATATCGTTGTAAATTTAAGAACGCAGGTCCAAGTTTACAACTATTTAAAAAGGAATTTAATTTACTTTTACAGAGTTATACAATGCAAAAAAAAAAAATGTACCTAAGTTTGATAGAAAATGGAGCGAATATATGGCATTGATGACAAATCAGAACTAATATTTTACTGGTTGTTTTTTATAGAGGCCTGATCCACCTGATACTGCACCCCTCCTTGTTTTCTTTTTTCGCTTTATTATATTAGTGTGTATATTACCTTGAAGTCTGATAATTAACATCACTCCAGACTGCATGATGTTCTATATTGACACTGAGCCTTTCGTTTAATTTTTTATCCCTTTTTGCCTTTTTTATAATACAAAGTACATTTTTTGTATCTTATATCATAAAATTTAATGATGATTATTCACTGTAGGAAGAATAGGATAATCAGAATTTGAAAATAAGTAAGAATATGTAAGAGTTTTCTCCCTTTATTGGAAAAAAGATAAAACTATATATCCTATCATCTTTGTCTTGCATTTTGAATTTCTTTTTTTTTTCTTGCCTTTTCGGTTTTCGCAAGACTTGTTTTATTTTTTAACAAAAACATCTAGCCTAAAATTACTTCTTACTACTTTATATAGGATATATGTGATGATACTGTTCATATTTTGAAAACTAAAAATGGTATTACATATTAATGATACTAGCAAACTAATTTATTTCCATTTACTTTTTTGTTGACGATAAAAATAAATTACTACTGTTTATGTTATCCCATAACTATATGTAATACATAAAAACAAACAATTTTGATGCATTAATTTGTAATGAAATTTTATTTCGAAAAATAAAGGGGGGTTACCCTCTTTGGGGCCCTGACAAAAAAATTCGGCTTAAAGCGCATCAGTACCCGAACATTCAAAGACTCTGACTAAGAAGACCAAAAATAGTAACAAAGGAAATAAAAACCCCCTTGGTAGGACACTAAATGTATCAAAAGCAGTATACCCTAATAATCTGATATGTCAATGATGTAAATACCATATAAAATAGATTTTGTCTGATGAAAAATATCCAAGCCTTTGGACCCGTCTAAGATGATATTCACCCAGGCCGATAGGTCGAGGTGAATATTACCCCGGTAAGGTCAAAGATTTGAATATTTGCCAATATTATCATACAATAAGTGTTTAATATTACGACAACACTTAAAAAAGTGCAGTGTGGTAAATATTTCAATTAGACTGTTCAAAATAAAAAATGTTTACAGACACTCAATACAAAATTTTATTGAAATGTAACATGGCTGCTGATTAGAGACATCAAATAAGACTGACTGGTACTTTGCGGATTTATTCTTAGTATAGCCATGGTTTGTTTTGTAAAATAGTTTGTCTTTTGTTTGTTTAAAAGAATATCCTTTTTAGCCGACTTTTCATAAATGTAGAGCTATTGACTCCCCCCATGCTCGGCGTCCCGTCGGCGTCTCTCCGCGTCCCGATTGGTTAAGTTTTTGTATGTAAGCTGGTATCTCAAAAACCCTTGGGGGAAATGGATTGAAAATTCCACATTATTTCTGTGAACACTGACTTACATTGCATAGGTTTCAAAAACTCTATTTTGCTTTTTTTAAAAAGTATCCCCTTTTTTTTGACTTAGAATTTTTGGGTTTAAGGTTTTGGATGTAAGCGGTATCTCGAAACCCCACTTTGGGAATGGTTTAAAAACTTAAAACCTTATTTACGTGATAAACTGATTTTCATTGCACAGTTCCTAACTCTTTATCTTTTTTACAAAATTATGCCCCTTTTTCAAATTAGTTTTTTTGGGTTAAGGTTTTTTATGAAGCTGGTATTCAGTTCCCCCAAAATTGGGAAAAGGGATTGAACTTCACACACTTGTTCACGCTAACGACATGCACAAAGGGCCCATAATTTATTTTTTTTTTTTACAAAATTATCCCCTTTTTTTTTTCAACATAGAAATTTTTGGTTAATTTTTTGTAAAAAAGCTGTTCTCAGTACCCACTAAGGGGAAAGGATTGAAACATCACACACTTGTTCACTGTCATGAATGACATGCGGGGCAAAGAGTCAATAACCAGCTTCGCATTTTAAAAAATTACCCCCTTTTTTCAACTTAGGTTTTTTGGGTTAATTCTTAATGTAAGCGGGTATCTCAGTACCCACTAAGGGGATGGATTGAAACTTCACACACTTGTCCACGTCTAAGCTGATAAACTAGCAGGTTCCATAACCCTATTTTGCTTTGTTACTAAATTATGCCCCTTTTTCGATTTTCGTATTCTTTCAATCGAAAAAGTTTGAATAGCGAGCGTTGCTGTCCTCCGACAACTCTTGTTTACGGTGAATATCACTTTTTTATGGATCTCTGTGTGACCAGTAATCAATTAATGTGATACGCGGAATTTACGAGTCATAAAGTAATATGCTGTACATTCAATATGTTATAATGCAAAATGCATGGGTTTGAATTGTTTCGGAAGTGGAAAGTAAAACTGTATAAAAATGATTCCAAGCTTTTGAAAAAAAATCGGGTGTACCCTTTAAATTATAGCAAAACAAAGAAAAGGGAGACCTTGGGAGCTAGAATGAGCAAAAAAAATAATACAACTCAAAAGATGTTCCATGTTTAATCGCATATGTCTATAAAAAACACTTCTCTCAACCAAATGAGGGGTTTCCAAAGAAAAAACCCTATGCCTAATTAATCCAATCCATAGTGTCATAAGAATGGTTTCACAGAAATTCAGGATAATCTTAATCTAATTGAACACGAAGGTGAAACAAACTTTATTTCCGCGTATAGATCTTCCTAAGTTCCTCTGTATTCCAACATGGTTCAATTAGATTTCCAGTTAAAGATAAAAGGAAATCAAGCTCTGTATATTCTGCAATAAACAACGGTTGACGCGCGAACCGGTAAGAGAGCATTGTGACGTAAATTTTAACGTAAAATTTCCCGATGACGTCCGATATTTAACCCTGGTAAATAACCCACATGTATCATTAAAAAATGTCAATGAACTGTCTGAAGAAAACAATTGGGCCCTTTCTTTTGATTCATCGTTAATTTACCACGATTCATCGCTCAGATGCTTCAGTATTTAGCCAGTATTCAGTATTTATTTTGTGGTTCAATTCCTACGCATCTGAACTCTGAACTGTATTACATTTAGACAATAAACCACTCGAAGGCCTTGGTTATTTATTAATTACAATTTTGTATAAAAGCGTCAATCACCCTATTTAGTTAATTATCACACTAGCAATCTTTAAGTGCCGTGTGGCGGCTGCAAAAAAAAGCTCCCCGTACTCAGGCTGTTATATTTTTGTTCCTATGGGATCATGGAGTTCAATCATTTTAAAAAATGAATTCCGCCAACCATGTGGGGGGCGGAGCGGGGTTGCCTTCTCATTCCCTCACGAAAAACAAACTCGTCATACTGACTTGCTATTTTTTTGGGTTCTTTTCTATGCTTTAAAAGGGCTCGTTTTTGGATTAAAAAATGAAAATTAAACAATCGCGCATCTACCCACTCTCAGTTATCTTACAATTTCTCCTCATTCCTTTTTTAGTGCCTGAACCGATGAACAAAATGATTCACGTTTTTAGTTCCACGAAAATGAAGGGACGATAAAACCAAATCCCTTAATTTTTGCAATGACACTTAGTCGTGTAGGTGCGTAAAATAAAAAAAAAGTATTTATGGGGTAACAGAATTTTTAGTTTTTTATTTGTTTTAAGATTACCAGGAATTTACGCGGAAATAGAACTTATATGAATCTAATGTCAAATGATACAAACACGATATAAAAATGTCTGTAATGACAGAGGCCTCTCGGGAGATCACTGCGCAGGAGATGACCATAAGCCATCGTTAGAAACTGCTGAAAATTGAATCCCCTTTTTCAAAAAAAATCCACGCACTACATTTTGACGGGGGACCCCTGGTGTGACCCTGCATCGACCAAACCCAAAGGGCTTTTTGTTTTTAAGTTTAGCATGTCACTTTCATTTTTTTTACTTCCCGAAAATAACGAAGGTCGAGTGACGTCATTTTCTGTGTTGTCAAAAACATACATATGCCTGGCGAGATTGCATAAAAATGTGCCCGCTGTTCTTAGGATATACTTCTAACGTCTGTAATATCATTGTTAAATATAACATATATCATCTCATTTCTCTTCCTTTCAGGTAACAGATTTCATCCGGAAAGGGAGCATGACGTCACTAATGGAGATATTTTGGTTAAGTTCTCCACCACCGCTCCAGGAAACCGTAGAGAATGACACGTGTATTCATTAGGAGCTCTTCATGGTGTCGACTCAAGCAGATTTCTTCTTCTGAACTATAACTTTCAGAATGAGTCTTTTAAAAGTGACTTTTAAAATTTTTTTATTTGATTTAAACCGTTGAGCCCGTAACTTATTTATATAATTTTGAAGCTTTACAAAATCTTGGGCAAAATTTTTAAATTGTAGTAACTACCCACTGTTTTTGGTTTTTTTTACTTTTGGGGTAGTGTCATGAAAATATTTTTTTTAAATATAATAATTTTATGAAAAAGGGTTTTGACCCCCTTTGTTTTTAAATATAGTTTAATATTAGCCCGGTATTTTGGACGTAACAGGGGGAACCCCATTTTGGGAGGCAGTTCTAAAGTCCGTTGTGATTGAAATGCTTTGATAGTTTTCCTGTTTTGTCCCCGCTCTTTTTTTTATCTGCCTCAGGGGAAAGTATTAAAACTAATCCCCAATGATAACAAGGTTCCCGCCGAAAGCCGGACGATTTATTTCATGAAAACCATGAAATACCAACTATATAATCTTAAATTACCCTTTTAAGTAAATATTAGTATTTCTTTTCATCTTTTTTTTTAAAAATTAAATGATTATAGGAAACAAGCTCAGTCGGGTAAAAAAGCGATAACAAAAATTAAGCAAATCATTTGGGGTTCGAATCTTCTGGTTTTTTTTTCAATTTTGGTCTTTTTGTGGTTTTTTCCTTTTTGTTTTCATTTTTTGTTTCCCTATTTTTGTTTTTTACTTTGATGTTTGTATTTTTTATATGCTTTTTATAACACAACGAATGTTTATTATTTGCTGGCTTAAAAGCATGCTTAGTCAATATCCCTCTTTTTAATATAATGCTAAATTTTCTGATCTGCCTATCACTTAAGAACTTCTCTTTGTGTTGACACATTTTTTTTTATGAAGGAATCTAAATGTTTAGAGAAATAAAAATTTAATGTCATGCTGATTTTGAACCCACACGGCAAAACTCATTTAACATGGGTGTATCTTTTTCCACTGAGCTAATTTGCAATTGGTACAAAATCAGAAAAATTTAGGTTTAACATTTAGAAAAAAGTTTTAATCCCCATTTCAATTTTTTCATTTTTAGTCATGTTTGTAAAAACAGTTATCGTTGGGGCATAGACATTTGTATTTAAATCTTAAATTTATCTTCGTTCTATACTGTAAACACATACATATTAGACACGTGCCATTTTGTTCATAGTTCAATTATAGCTACAGATAATTCTTTTTATATTTTCATAAAAGTATCTACTAACATACTTTATGTAAACTTGTCATTTTACAGTAAACATTTAATTTACTAGTATTAGGTTTATTGTTATAGATAAGGACCCACATGGCATCAGTAAAGTGGGAATATATTTATAAATGCATTTTCACTATCGCATTGTAATGAATCACCCCATACATTTTTCTGTTTTCCTTTTGCACTGTATTTAAACAATGCGTAAAAATTTCTTTACGCCGGTGTTCAAACTACTAAAAAATTGCTCTTATTTCTTCACATATCATCAAAAATCGACGAATTTGTTATTCAACATACATGTAAATGAAGAAATTTTAATATATATTAAATAATATTTTCTATGGACTGATAATAAGTAAATGCTATTTCCCATGGAAAGTCATGTGATGGGGAACATTGTCTTTTTTTCCTATATTTTGCATTTGTTTAAACATTACTTACCAAACTTTCTTTTCAAGCAAATTTTTTTTAGTTAGGTGAATATTTATTACGTTAAAAAAATGTAATGTTTCTGAATACGTCAAATATAAAATTAACCTCATAAAAATTGTGTTTGGCGTTGCTGAAAAAAAAGGTTTAACGGATAAGCGATAGCATTTTGTATTTTGAATAAAAAATCAAGGAAAGAGACAAATGCTTTGCTGCAAATGTTTTAAAGGACAATGCTCTGCAGAAAACAACAGTGGTACGGGAATCTTAATGTGGTCAGTCGGTTTTTGAAAATTAAAGAGCTCCTTGGTATGGATCGGTGCATCACAGTTTAGTGTCTCATTTCATCGTAAATATTTTGTGGTAGTTTTGTTCTTATTTTCTTTTTGTTTTCTTCTTTTTACTTCCCTTAGTCCCTTACTTTGCTTATATTTTTAAAAATAAAGGGCACCCTGAAAAAGCTTAATTATTCATTACATATAATTTAATAAAAAAACGGTGATCTTTCGCTTTTTACAAATACCAATATCTTTCAAAAGACCATGATGTGTTATGTTTCATTAAAAAAATTCAAAATTTGCAGAAGTTTCTATGAAAATTAGAAAGAAAATGCCCTGCCCACATTTCAAAATGTTGACCAGTAAAAACAGTAGAATGAAAAAAATTTACCCCACATATGTGTAAAACAACAAATTATTTAAAAGTGTAAAAAAAATGTATAAATCTTTAAAATCAACATTCCCCCCATTTTTTTGGGAAGAGTTGGTTTTACTTGAATTTTAGCATACAAGGGGGGTAAACCTTTTAAATGTAAGCGATCGCAATTAGGGATATTCCCAAAGTAGAAAAGTAGATAATTTAATTTTTTATAAAAGTTTATAAAAACATTAGCAAAATTATCAATACTCCAGTGTTTTAGTGCTCAAACCCCCCATCCCAACCTGAGAAAATAAAATCTACCTACTACTTAAATCATTCCAAAAAAAAATCCGGTTGTAGAGCGGAGGGAAAAAAAATATTCTGGGTTCGCTAACAAGGGCTTCACTCACGAGATAAACATTCCCTTAGCAAATAATCCCTCTGCACATAAAACTTTTGAAAGAAAGACGAAGTTTAACCGCTGATGTTTACCCTTCCTTTTGAATATTTGGCCCAAACGAGCATTTAGAAGGGCACAATTTTTTTAACTGCCTGGACTGTTCACGTACGTTTCAAGTAAAGAAGACTTTGTTGAAAAGACTTGTTGTAATAGGTAAGCAAAGAAAAGTTTTATGTTTCCGCAGAAAAAGCTAACATGTGGTCAAAAGAACCTTATATTTGTGTCTTATTACACTTGTTGAATAACAATCACAAAACACTCATGTCGTTACGCAAACCAACTCCACGTCTGAACGTATTTTTGTGAATAAACTTAAAATAGGTCTTTAAGGTTTAAGACTTTTATACATTTTGATAATGCAGGCGTTTAATTTCTGTATTTTCTATTTCATTTTTTTTGTCCTTTGTGATTTGCACGTATTATATCTTTGCATCTACTAAGTAGAGGTTTGAAAAGATTTAAGAATTCCTGATTCTTTTAAGTCATACTCATCCGTATTCGAGTGTAGTTCTGTACAAGTGAATTCACATTTTGATACGGTCATTGTTTGAAATAGTGAAAATTCAAATATTATCAACCGTTATTATTTAAGAAAAAAAGATTATATTATGAAAATTGATTATCTTAAGATTGATTACCTGTATACGAGTGAAGCAAACCTATAGCATTTTATATTTTTAAATATGTACAAGAAAGAACCTCTTACGCTAAATTATACATTTGTCAAGATATTGAGAACACACAGTTTTATTGAAAAATGCGTTAATATATCTTTTTTTCCTGATAGCTCTCAAACAATGTTGCCACTAAATAGACATTTTTACTTCACAGCTATGATACAATTAGTTTTTGAAACATTTCAAAGGCCGTGTTGTTGATGGTGTTTGTTCTTAATTATTGTACAATTATTATGCATTGCGATGTCAGGACAGTTTCAGATAAAACAATTGTAAAACACATTGAATTGAAAGAAAATATGTTCATTTTACGTTGAAAATGAAATTTTCTTGAATGTGCTCCTGAATTTTAACTCTTGACTGTTGTAGTAAAGGTATCTTTGTTAGTCTAGAAAGTCACTCGTATATTTGGTAAAACTGGTATGAAATTAGATGTTATTGAAGAACAAGATGGTTATTCAATGGAAAAGTTTTAAGTGCAACGTTGAGTTTCAAAGTATAAAGGCAATAAAGAGTATATTTGTTTGTTAAATAACAATATCTTAGCTTGTAAAAAGCGCACCTTAAGGATGTTGGATACATTTCAGGCCAATTTGTTCTACAATTAAGAATTTTTTCATACTTTGCATGTTTGAAGATCTTTAGTACCTATTTCATATTAAAGCAAAAAAACGGTAGGTCACCGAACTCCTTTTCATTATATCGGCCATTTTCTACACACACTGTCAAGACAAAAGTGAAATTTGAAAAACCTGGAAAAATTGGGGGTACATTTCAAAACACAAACTATCTTTATCAGTTGTAAAATAATTGTATTTCTAACAATTCAGTTTGAATATGCTATGAAGTCAGTATGAAATTTTAATGATTTTCACATAATACTGTTACTCATTTTCACAAGGCAATATAATTACCCCACCCACTTTTTTCCAATGGGACCAGTACTTGTATCAGTCTAAAGATAGCATAACATTATTTCTACAATTAAGATTTTTGAAATACTTTTTGTATATATTGTGTCTCAAAATTGCTTCAAAATAAGGGTAAAAAAATTGGGGGTCACCGGACATATAAGAGAGATATTCTGTATTTTATCATGAAAGTACCAAAATTTTAGAATATTGGGGTTTGCTGGCAAATAAGCTATAACAACAAATATTTTCATGAAAAAAAAACGTCTAAACAATATGAACATGTGTGCAAAACACAATTTTAAATAACAAAATAGTTCCAAACCATTTACATCGACATTTCATCATAAAAAAATAGATGTAATATTACCCCACCCACTTTCTTAAAGTTAAGTATGAATTATATAGCATTGTTAACACTCCAGCATGAATATTACTATAACAATCTTCACCAAAGTAAAAAAACAATATGCATGGCTACATAATCTGGAATGTGTTGCATTATGGGGATGATCCGACCAGTATATCAAGAGTAATGTGCCCCTGATATAGTAAAAAATAGCAATATTTACCCATTGTTTACAATTGTATCATTTTTGTTTAAAGAAATCTTGAATAAACTTAGAAAATTGTCTAAAATAGACAATGTGTACGGCCACAGGGTCTTGCAAGACCTAGATTTCAGGCATTTTCAGGCTAGCAAGTCCAGAGTTATCTGTCCCTGTTATATAAAAAGTTGCAATATTTGACAATTTTAACGTTCTAGTTTGAACATTTTCGTAACAATTTTGATCAGATTTAATGGCAATGTATACGATCACAAGCTCTTGGAATAACTCGATTTTGGGTATGATCAGACCAGCTTGTCCGGAATTATGTGCTCCTGATATATCACAAAAGCTGTATGTTAATTAACAGCACACTTGAAGGGGTTTAGGAGATACAGAGCAGACACAAAATTGAAGGCTTTGAGTTGTGACCTTGACCTTGAACCAACATGGGAGACTCATGGGTTCTGCACATTGTCTTGATGAGGTGATTATTTGAACCAAGTTTCATGAAAATCCTTCAACATGTTCAAGGGGTTTAGGAGATACAGAGTGGACACAAAATGTTACGGAAGGACAGAAGATGGAAGGACGGAAGTAGGGAAGGATGGACAGAGACCATTCCTATAACCCCCACCACTTGTGGCGGGGGAGTTATAAACACCACAACAATAACCATGGAGGAAATGACCTTCAATTCAGCACCTATAAAATTTCATGTTGTGATAATTGCCTACAAAAACAAGTCCCAGTACTGTACCGTATTATCATTTTCTAACAGATGGTTAATCACCTTAAATATTTCTAACAGGTAGTGAACCACCCCAAGTAATCTAAAATATTTCCAATTGTCACTCAAAAATGTTCTGGTATGTAGGACTCAATGAAAATTATCTTATATTATATATGATAATAAATCACCTTAATGTCCAGAAGTTGTGTTGAGCTACCTTAAACAATTCTTCCTATAGTAAGTTACTGAATTAAATTTAAACCAACAGGCTACTTCTAATTAGGCCATAGAAATATATAAAGTGTGTAGTAGACCAACAAGAGCTGTCAGTGGACAGCGCGCTCGACTATTCTCAGTGCTTGATAAGCAATGAGTAAAACTTTAACATTACTATAAGCATATTCTAAGTCGAAAAGGGGCCATAATTCAGTCAAAATGCTCGATAGAGTTGCCTCCTCCTTTTTACAGACTGGGGTCATGATGGTAAACAAGTATGCAAAATATGAAAGCAATACCTCAATGGACTTTGAAAATATTTGGGGTGTACGCAAACTTTAACATTTATTCTAAGTCGAAAAGGGGCCATAATTCAGTCAAAATGCTTGACAGAGTTGCCTCCTCTTTTTTACAGACTGGGGTCATGATGGTAAACAAGTATGCAAAATATGAAAGCAATATCTTAATGGACTTTGAAAATATTTGGGGTGGTACGCAAACTTTATACATTTGTGTGATGCTCACGCTCACGCCGGGGCGAGTAGGATAGCTCCCCTATTCTTCGAATAGTCGAGCTAAAAACCTATCAAAGTATCTTTCAAGTTCAGAACTGACTAGTACTGAAATAAATAAATTTCTTTTTAATTCACTGCACAAGATGTTATATTTGAAAATTTCTATTAATTGACTATTTGAGAAAAGTTCCTTGGACCTTTCATCAACGAAATTTACCAAAATTCTCTAATATAAAGCAAAGAAAACCTGTAATTTGTTCAGGATAATATTAAACAGTAATGTTCAAATCAAATAAAAGTACATGAATTTGTATACTGGGTATAAATACTCAAACAGATTTTCTGAAAATCTATTAATAGAACAGTTTTACTTTATGCTAAAATAAGTTAACCACTGGACCAATGAAAAATCAATACTACCTTGTAATGAGGATGTGGAAAATTGCTGGAATCCCAAAATGTGTACAGTAACTAATAAATGGGGATCCAGAAACTGAATAAAAAAAAAATAGGACAAGTCTAAAAATAAATTCCACTGACTAAGATTAGTAACAAAGTACTGGCTTGTTGAATATACCTTTTAATTGTAAAATATATTGTTTTTTAAAAGAAATTTTTATTTTGATGGCAATTTCAATAGATTTACGAGATAAAATTTAGTTTGTCGGTCAATAGCTATACATAGCTAATGTTGTCTGTATATTAACACCGACTTTAATTAAATAAAATTTGTATCTTGTATCTTAGTTTGAAAAGAAATAGATAGAAGAACTACAAAATACATTATAGCTATTTGATACAACATGCAGAATCCTTCACCAATTATAGTTTAATTCTGTTAAAATCCCTTTTACCAAGTTAATGTGACTTGTGAATTTTCTTTCTATCTTTTACAATAGCACATCATCTTGGCTGATAGTGATTCTTTTTTTTTTCATTTGTACTTTATTGAAATCACTAAAAAATCCTAACTGATTACTGAAATACTAAACAGTTGTAAAGTTTCAACATCCAATTTTGAAAATTTTTGATTGATTTAAATACACATTAATTTTACATTCACTCTAAACCTGTACGATATAATGAACACAATTCTCTCAGATCACTAGCTGTTTACTGGAGGAATCACCGTGTAAAAGTCAAATCAAAATAAGTGTAGACCAGTCTGTAAATACTGTCTCTTCTGTCAATGGTAAACCTGCTTCCAAACGTTTCCATACACTAAAAGTTTTCATTTTACTAGTATAATCTTTTTATGTATGTTGTTTCGTCAGAATCACCGGATTTTTTCTGTATCCTAAACTCAGTGTTGTCGACCTCTGTAATTGACTTTGTACTTCTGTTCTGTCACCCACTAACATTATTCATAAAATTTCTTCACTTGACAAATTAATCACCACATATGTATAAACATCAACATATGTGTGAAGTCTGAAGTACATCTGACATTGTACTTATAATATAAAATTCTGGTTCACGTATTTTTTTAAAAGAGTATCCTGCACAAAGCTCAGCAAAAATTTCTCTCAGAATTGATAATTTATAAATTAATGTTACTTCAAATACTTGTCAATCTGACTGCACATCATTTAACGACCACACATTTACAGTTGACATCTCATCACGAACTCTCACTGGGGCTGCATTATTGTACTCGCCCTTACTTGGAACTTTACCAGTTATAAGAAGGAGAAATGTGGTCTGTTCTGCTCTTTATTATTTCCTTAGTATCTGTTCTACCAAGACATTTCTCAAACTGTACTCTTCTCATACCTGGTTCTGAAAATAGACATAATCATATCTGGTTCTGAAAATTGATAATCAATACAATTCGCATTGTTACAGAATACTAACTTGATTACTTATAATTAAATATTTTAAAATTATGTATACTAGGTCTTTATTAATTCATTCACAAATCATCATGATAAAACATATTTAAGCACAATGGTCCATTACTCCAGAAAAGATAAAGGAACCTTAAGGCCTCAACAGATATAAAGTTCTAGTTGTAAAACACTAACTTAATTATCTCAAAGATGTACTATTTTAAAATAGGTACTGAAAAGAATGTCTGAATGTAACCATTCTTAATAAAAAATAATATTCCATGAATTTGATTATGCATGACACAAATGAGCCACGCCATGAGAAAACCAACATAATGGCTTTGCGACCAGCATGGATCAAGACCCGCCTGTGCATCCACGCAGTCTGATCAGGATCAATGATGTTTGCTTTCAAAGTATATTGCAATTAGAGAAACCGTTTCATAGCGAACAGCATGGACAAGACTGCACAGATGCTGGTCGGAAAGGCAATATGTTGGTTTTCTCATGACGCGGCTCAAATCTTACAAAATAGAACATGTCCTAATCTGTAGGTCAAGAAAGATTTACGAAATCAAGGAATAGCATCGTACACACAATAACGTGTGTACGATGCTATTCCTTGTGTACATCTTAAATTTAATTGTGTTGTACAACTAAAACCTACCGTCTGTTGAGGGCTTTAGAATGAACTAAAATAATTAATAAACAATTACAGTACAGTATGATCTACTATCAAATGACAATACAATATATTTTACATGACTCACCAGACTTTGGAATCTGTAAACCATAAATGAACAGAAACAATGCCACACCACTCATGACAACTTCCGCATTCATTCTGGTGCTGTGCTATTTTGTGTTGATGTCGTATGTATTTCCATGTTGTTTTTTTTCCAGTATTTATTTTGGAAATTTTATGGAAAATGTAGACAAGCTTTAATTTACTGTCACCCAGTGGCTGCTTTTAAATTTCTGACTTTTGTAAGCTGCCTTGTCAAGTGGTCCAATTCAATAAGTCCTTCCTTCCTGCCATTCTGGAAACTGGATAATGTCCTCATGGATCACTAGTGTAGGAATTCCGAATTGCCAGACAAAATGTCCTTTTTTACGAACCATATTTAGATCTATAGAAATACTTCACAGTATGTTCCGGTACTCTCGACAGCTAACAGTTACTGCCTAAAACTGATGGCAAACGTAAAACAAATGACAGACGTAGTGAGATGAAGAATTCGTCAACTTTTTCGCCAAAAAACTGCATCAAGACGACACTTCCGCATTGCGCCAAAACAAACGACCGCTTTACGAAACCGGTGAATGTCGTTAAAAATCCCGCGATAAACTTAGATTTAAAAGCCTCAACGAATAGTTTCCTTCTACCTTTTCCATTAAGACGCCGATTATTGAAGATTCTCTTGGAAAGCAAGCCGAAAATAAGTAAAATTCAACACACTTAAATTTTTCGACTTTACGTAAAACGAGATCATTCGCGCATGCGCACAAAATGTATCGAACTACCTTAAACTTAGGTATAAGCGTGATACAAATTCTAACTGTCTCATGAATATCTACATAAATTGCATTGCATTATTTACAAGTGTTTAAATGACCGATGCAATCACAATATGACTTGATCTTAATGACAGGGGCTCTGTATTTGGCCTGGTATTTGAATGTCGTTGCACTTCTACACTGTCCGTTTGGTCTATTCAGTCAAGTGTGTCTGCTCAGTTCTATAGTAATCCTCCTAAAGAGAAGGGATAATAAACTTCCTAATATGCAAAGATTTAGGCTGAAAAGCGCAGGAGTAGGTGACAAATCACTGTAACAAAAGTGGCCGTATTTTAAACAGAAAGTACAAGTGTTAAAGGCCTTTTTGACCGGTAAGTAGATATTTGCTTTACATTTCTTAAAGTAAATGTACAATGCTGTGGCCCAAAGCCAATTCTTAAGCTACATTGCATTTGTAGATAGCAGTTTAGAAACAAGTGCTTTTGAAGGTTTTGGCTCGGGTGCCATGTTTACAAATAAATGTCTTGATTTGTTACTTAATTTTACCTTTTCCCTTGAAAATATGACACTTGCTAAATGTGTCCTTTCTTTTAGTTATGTCTGTTTACAAAATGGATATTTCTACTTCTACTGCCTACAATTACTGCCCACTTTCCTTTACAGTAAACCCCATTTCAGTAGAATGAAAATACATTAAGCACATTTAGGTTGACTGTAACCATGTTTGTCAAAGCTTTTCTTTGTATATATTCCTGTCTATTATAATGATGATTATTGATCATTTCCCACTTGCTTTTTACATTTTTTTAATAACTAGTATAAGCAATTCTATTTTACTATGTTTTACTTGATGACAATAAGAGCGTACGAGAAATATTTATTAACAATAGTGTATATGCAAAAGCAGAAAAACACATATATGTCTAAAATCTAACGCTTGGTACTTTGTCTAAGATCCAAAAATCTGTTAGAAAGCGAACTTACCGCCAAACTGATGTCATCTCTAAAGCAAGCGCATTGTCGGATCCAACCTCCACGCAGGAATATTGTCAATCATTTCTGCCTTCCAGCAAAACACGTGACGATGGTACAACCATGTGATCCTAAAATGGCGGCGCACTTGACAACACCGGGTAAACCAAATGCTTGAGTTAATCTGCAAGCAAATTGACATTTATGTCACAACCTTTAAGGACATAATGACAGTATTTGATATATCTATATTTTGGAGTATGTCACTAGTCAAATTCTCTTACTGTACTCAATATACCGTCAAGTAATTTACATTTTTAGCAGGTGCGTGTCACAACACCAGAAAAAGAAGTAATTTTAGTATTTTTGCATTATTTTTTAGTTTTTTGCTCGTTTTACAAACAAAATGTATAATATTTAACTACTGATATAAAAAATTTGTACAACAAAATTAAAATAATGAAAAATATAAGTCGGCTGAAATTCAGCCCAATTTATATGTGGTGGCAGTGACTACTGTAACGATAAGGGGAAGTGACACTGTGTTGGAGTTTGTGTCGGATCCTGTAGCATGTTTTGCCTAAATAAATGTCCTTGATGTCCTATGTTATTAATTAATCAGAATTGTGTATTGTGCACTTAATCGCAGTGTTGAGTGTGGTACTAGTATTATTTCGGTACAAACATACTTCAATTTCCTTCAGCTTCAGAAGAAACAGGTCAGAACTTTATTATCTGTTTTACGGGAGCGCCGACTGTTTTTCAAAACAAAATTATTATTTTCCTGCCATCACCGACCCTGTCATAAATATACATGATGCAGGGAAACTTATTTACTGTGACAGTTGGATATTTCAAACAAACAAAAGCTATTTTCGGACAAGAATACAGTGTATATATATATATATATATAATAATAATAGTTTTACATGTAAAATATTCTAAAATTTAGGGATGTTTACTTCCTGCCTTAGAAAAAAACAAGTAGTGAAAAAATATAGGATTTTAACAATGTCGCAATGTTTACGGGGGTTATTTTTGTATAAACATCCTTCCCTCGCAGTGCGACCAAAATACATGCCAACCCTTGTGTAAAGATGAATGCAACGTATATTGGAAACACATTGCATCATATGCTGTTGTCATTAATATTATAAATATGTGCAAAAAATGATAAAGGAATTTCAGGTAAGAAAAAAAAAATGGCATTTAATTAAAGAAACTAAATGCTAAATATCAATGTGAATAAAATAGAGTATCTAACCATCATATATTCTTGAAACTTTATCTAAACATAAATTGATTAATAATCACCGCTGGAAATGACACAAATATCCGAGAAACAAAGCCGTTTTTACATTATTATGTTATACAGACAAACTAAATGAGCTTGATGTGTTTTCACTCTACCAAAAAGGAACTTTCTGTAAAAAATGGCCAAAAAAATTGGACAAATGAAACGAAACAATCAGTTTGGTAAATAGGCATACGTACATGAAAGAGCTTCTACAGTGTCTTTTTTACAAGAAAAGGATAAAATTATTACAAATCAAGACATTTATTTGTAAACATTGCATCTGAGCCCAAAATCTTTCACAATTACTTTTGTCTTGAATAGTTTTCAGACTATAAAGATAATGTTGCTAAAGAATAGGCATTGCGCCACAGCACTGGTGCATATATTTGGTTAAATGTTAAGCAAATAAAAATTCCTTTAGCATATGTTATTTGCTATTTTTGTTTAAGCGAAACCGTTTGCTTACTTAATCTTTACAGCATACTTCCGTAGTTCCTCCTCCCGATCTTATATTTATTCAAGTGTACTTAAAATCCTTATTTCGGAACTGTTGTTTGAAATTAATTATATAAAAATAAATGTCGATGTTTAACAAAAGAAAATTTCAGTCACCAATTGCCCTTTAAAGTTATAAATATTTCCTCTAATGGTTTTAATGGTAAAACTTGCACAATAAGCACAGTCCTTTAGCATTGTTACCAGTATGTGCCGTTATAAATATATTTTCCGTCGGTTAAGCGAAGCGAATTAGGCGGGAAATATTTTCCTTGAATAGGTATAGATCCTTTGTTGTATCAGGCCAATCAAAATCTTGTTTTGATGATTGTTTTGTTGGTAGCCTTAGTAACGCTGGTAAGGCAAGTTATCGTGCCGATTGTTGTGATTTGTATGGTCATTCAGCTTTGGGCACCTATGCTTACAAACAGATTATTTTTTAAATCTAAATCACGGGAAATTATTTGTTACTTTATTTAAAAATGTTTATATATATATAGACATGAGAAGTGAATGTTATGCATGTTCAATCATTGAATTGATATTTATGAATTGAACGGTATTTGAAGTTGTTATATGATTCATGTCAGTATTTTCTTATATGTAAATGTAATGGATATGATATTATTGGAAGAAGAAACAATGTAAGCTAATCGTGCCCAAGTGCTCATTACATATTATACAATATATGAAGCATATTGTGTTTTTGTTCTTTTGGTACAAAGATCTGTGTATGTTTAAGGAAAAGAGGGTATTTTTGTCGCTCTATCTTGCAGGCATTTTACAGTTATTTACATGCATTTCAAGACTATGTTGAAAAAGAACTAAAGCGAGTGATAAAAGTAAGCGTCATTTAAAACAAAGCCGTTCACTATACATTCAGTTAAATAAACAAAAGAATGTTTATTAGGCACAATTTTCAGCTGCAAAACATTTTCTGTACAATGCGGGCGTGTAAAGGGAGGCCATTCTGTTGCTCTTATTCGAAAGTCTTTTCAGTTATGTGCTTTATACTGCGAATCAAGCCAAGAAGTCCACAATGTTTCCACGTACGGATTTTTCCACAGTATGGTAAAAATGCAAAATATTTTACGCCGGTCACCCTCTGCATCAAATGTCATTAGTCAAATTACCTCAAATTATTTAACAGGCAAGTCTGACGACCTCTCTTTTGATTTCATGTCATGCCACAAATAAATATTCCTGCAAATACGATTAAAACTACAGAATGTACATTGTTGCGTTAAAAAGTGATGTCTTGTTTCTGACTGTATTGTTTTAGCTGGATTTGTGCATGCTCTTTCATGCTTAAGATTGTTGTTGTGTTTGTCCTTATTTCAAACATTTGTTCAGGTCAAACATAATGAGTTTAAAAACAATAGCCCTTGCGCTCTTTCAAAAATATATCAGAGATCAAGATATGATAAAATATAATTAACAATATGTTAGACATATGTTGTAGTTGGTTTTTTAACTATTTTATACGTTAGTTATGATCGGATATATGTGATGGCGCGTGCGTCTGTCCGAGCCCACATTTGCATACTTAGGTTGCTATATGAACAATAGGTAGCTGTACTTTTTCTTTGATGTCATTCCTCCCGTAAGGCTTTTATATGGCTTTTTATTTCTATTTTACGTAGCTAAAAGAACACTAAAGAGAACAAAAGATACGCCACATAAATACCTATATGTAGGAATGTCCGTCTGTCTGTCCGTCCATCCGTCCTAATGTGTGTCCGGACCAAAACTTTATAATCATTTAAAGGATTGACTTTAAAACTTGGAATTTTGGTAGGTAGAGCAGAGCGTTAAAACCGGCTCTGTAGGTCAAATGTCCATGTCACAAATTGTGAAGTATAAACTTCAAACTTTGCATGAAGGCAGGTAGTGATGAGACGATTTACAGAGTTAATGAACCAAGGTGGCAGATCAAAGGTCAGGGCAGAGATCAAATCTGCCCATCATATTTAAAGGTACTGACTTGAACCTTGGAATATGGGCAGGTGGATGTGCAGACTGCAAAACTCTAAATTCGTAACACATGACCCCCCCCCCCCCCCCCCCCCACCCTGGCCCACAAAAAAATAGTTTCTCACCCTTAAGTATCACGTTACCACCATCACACGCCACACACAAACACATTCTAGCATAAAACAGTTGTTCTTGTCACTTTTCGGGGGTGTTTTCACAGGAATGAGTGTTAACAGAGAGATGCTCGCGCTCACGTGCAGTTAAACACCTTTTTATATAACTTTTATTAACTTGGATATTCCCGCGCATTTCATGGAAATTTAATAACGTTAAAGAATGATGTATTCATTTATTAGTTGGGTTTTTTTTTTTTGCGTTTCGTGCTACAATAGCGTTGATTTTGTGTTATAACATCTTCAGAATCCTTCAGGATTCTGCATATGTTATAAAACGGAAAATAACATGCGTTGTCTATCCCCCACCACACACACACACACACACGCAAACACACCGCTCTCATCTTACACCAAAATAAATCTTTAACTTTTTTTTTTTGGTGGGGGGGTGGTTTCTTTAAATTTTACTTTCGTCCTCCTCTATAACCCTTTGAGCGTATATTGCCCCGCTCGGTGGAGCTCTCGTTAAGTCCATACCGCACGGCAATAAGTGCATAGACTAGCCGATGAATTAAAACAAGGAAGTTATGAATAACACTTTAGTAAAATATATTTAAATGTCTTTAATGTCACAGGAATTCAGAACGATACAAAACTGCGAATAAATCAGAACGCTTTCGAGTTTAGAATTTTATGTCAGTGTAAATGTATATAGATAAAAGATGGATATCTGCAACTGCTTCCGTAAAAAGGGTTTCAGATGAAAAGAGAGCGTACACACACGATACTGAATAATTTATATATATGTGACGTTTTAAACTTAGAATTTAAATACAATTAGAAAAGTTATTGTATAAGAAACTTTCCCTCCTGGCTGCCATAATATTATGTATTCACTCGGTACGACCAGTTTACCATGTATCAATAAGATAGTGTGTGGCAATAAACAAAATTCCCCATTATTAGGTTAAGATATAAATATTTTGTTTTGGATTTTCACACCCTTCATATACATTTAAAGTCACATAATTTCATGAAAACTTTGAGAGAGAGAGAGAGAGAGAGAGAAAGAGAGTGCAGAATATACCTCAATGGTAATAAAATGAAAAAAAATCTAAAGATTTACATTTCATGTTGAACTAGTTTTCTATTGTGATAGAAAAATATCATATATGTTCATAAAATCTATAATTAGATGACTAGAAAATATAACAATACGGTCAATTTAAAATGCAAGAATTTGACAGTAAATGTTTGTAAATGCAAAACAAGCAAACCATGTAAAAGGTATACAATAGAAATATTGATTTTCACATAAGAGTATTTTGGGTTAAGCTCGTCTTTGTGAAATTTATATATAAAAAAAACATATCAAGTTCCCTCAATCAGTTTTAGGATCGTTTATTCAATTCTTTTTGACATTTACATGTCATTTACGTAGTAAGTTGGTTTTTGAACAGTTTGTTGAACTTTAAGGAAGTAGTATACTCTTTACCGTGATAGTTTAAATTTTCTTGATCTGTGTATTATCTAGAGTTGTGTGTTTAGTTCTATTTTCATTATAACGTATTTTTCAAATTAACAGAAATGAGAATCCAAGTGGTTCCAATGATTAAGCAGGTAGTGTATAAACATGGAATACCTAACCGTGTGCATCTTTTATGATAACGTGGTAACATACCTTGTCATAAATCATTATCTAAAAAAATGGATTCAATAATTTTGTTTTGTTGGTACAAAGCCCTCTAACAAGCTAATATAGTGTCGATAAAAAAGACAAAGAACCCTGTACAAAATGTTTATATCTGGAAATGTAAACTATATAGGTTGTCTTTGGAAACAATACATTCTTTTTCTTATCTATGTAACAAATAATATAAAGTATTTTATATAATGTTGCGCTAGATATAATAGGGTTATCAACATCGATAAACATTGAAGATTTTGTTCGATAACAAAGCAACAAACATAAGGTGGATGTATATAATAAATCTCGTGGATTTTGGAAGTCTATAACAAATGCCAGGGTGGATCACACTCGGCGCTTGATCGCTTTGTATGATCCGACCATTTGTAATAGTAGTGTCATCCACCTTATGTTTGTTGTTTTGTTATCAAACGAAATCTTCACTGTTTTACTGATGTTGAAATAGAACTGTGTAGTTTTTGTGTGCGCTACTTACAAAACTGTGTTAGGTCATGCATATAATAAAAGTATGCCGGTGTAATGAAGTAATTCGACCCCCATAGAATAACGACCCCCGGTCATTATTCTATAGAAAATGTGACTCCTTTCCTGTAAAATATTGACTCCTCTTATAAAAAACTGACTCCCTTTGAATACTCTATAGAATAACGACCCCCCGTTCATTATTCTATAGAAAAACTGACCCCTCCAAGTAAAATACTGACTCCCTAAAGATGACTCCCTTCGAATCTCATAGAATAACGACACCGGTTATTATTCTATAGAAAAAGTGACTCCTTCCATGTAAAATACTCACTGCCGAAATTACTACATTCGAACTCTCATACAATATCGATTCCCGGACATTATTCTATTTAAAAAATTTACTCTTTCCGTGTAAAACACCGGCTCTTAAAAAGACTTTCGACGATAATATCTATTAAAAAGTGATCCCCACCAAACCTAACGGACAATTTTACTAGATCTACAACTCTAATACCCTTTATTGCCAATAGTTAACATTTTGATTGTACTCCTACTACTGGTGCCGCTACTTTTATTGCTATTACTACATGTACTTCTTCTTCTTCTACTACTACTACTACTACTTCTACTACTACTACTAAAACTGCTACTACTGATACTACTATACCTGCTTCCACTAATACGTCTTGTACATCGACCTCTTCTTCTCCTGCTGCTGTTGTTGCTGTCACTTATTCCTCTGCTGCTGCTGCTGCTGCTGCTGCTGCTACTGCAACTGCCACTACCACTGCCACTTCTACTACTACTACTACTACTACTACTACTACATTCTATTGTTGCCGCTACCGTACTTTACTGCCACTTGCTAAGTATTGCAACTTCTATTAATACTAAGTTCTATGCTAGCAGTTTCTTGTGCAGTTTTCTTCTGAAGAATTACTTCATACCGAAGTTTGCAGGGATTATTGACACTGGTGTGTTTTGTGAACGTATTGTGAATTGTTATTTTCCTGAAAAAAATGTATACACCAAGATACAGCGTCTAGAAATAGAATCCCTTTTCCCGTTGCGAATGCTCTGATTTCTGTGTCAAGTGATGGTATCTGGGGCTAATGGTCAAACGGAAGGACGGGCGGACGGACGGACAAGGGCAAATCTATATGCCCCCCTCCCCCGAGTGGGGGCATAAAATGCAGCAATTAGGCCTAGATACATGAGTTATCACTAAATTTGACCAAATGACCGGGGGTCGGTTTTTTTATGGGAGTCAATATTCTTGGTGAGGTTCAGTTTACTTCACGTGGGGGAGTCATAGTACTATGATCTGGAGGTCATAATACTATGACCCGGGGGTCACTTTTTCTATAGAATAATGACCGGGGGATCATTATTCTATGGGGGTCGAAATACTTCATTACACCGGCAACATACAATACAAATGGTGCAATACGGAATTTTTTCTTCCTGTTTGTATTTGCATGTGAAATACAAACCGTATTGTTGACAGAATTTATATAGGTATATAAAAATACACATACTGTCGCCCTTGATATCCTTTAATTTTATGTATCTATTCAGTGATTATTTACTGTTCATTATGTGTATACCTTTGTATTGAAATAAAACTTGAAAAGAAGTTGAAAAATAGTTTATATTTTGTAAAATTCGCAACATGATAATATAATTGTTTCACCTTTCCTGGAGCTTTAAAAATGTTCCCTTACACATAAGATATTTGATTCATGTACTTATTTTCAAACATCGATCACACTGTAGTTAACTATATATTTCTAGAAAAGAAATAAGTGCATGAATATATTTTTACATCATGCTGAAATATAGTAAAATGGCTTAACGTTATTTGCTCATTCCTATGTTCCCAAGAGCTCCGCAAATCGGGACAATATACCCCCGAAGTTCTAGATCAGAGGAGGGGGAAGTAAAATCTATTTTTATGTATATGTCGGAGGGGGTGTAACGTGGCGGTGGATGGGTGATTGGATTGTATGAAGAAAAAAAAGAAATAAAAGTAACAAGCTACAAGTTCGTGGTCTAAACATAACTTAATACACAAAGTACTGTGTAGCTAGGCCGCATGAAACACATTGTCTTAGCCTGATATATGCCTCTGTCAACTTGTAACTTGACGCTGTTATTTCTTTTCTTTTTTCATTGAAATCATGTATAATTACCATCACGGAAACGCCTTGTTTATAATATCTACAGCGTAAAATTCTAAAAACATTAAAATTTGATTACATACAATATTCTGGTGAAAAAAAGGAAATCTGTACCTACATACACGTGCTTTTACATCTTTTAATGCAACAAGATTAATCAGTATGAGCGGTCAGGAAAAGATATTATCTTATTCGTATTACATATTAGTAACTAATTCATATTTATTGCTCGGTGCGAAGCGCTGCGGAGTCAGAGGCACAGTAGTCTACTTGTTACGATATCACTTGAGATGACAGCTAACTAAGATTAAGACACTTTGGTTATCTTACTTAGTTCCCCTGAATTTGTCAAATTTAACTTACCTATCAATTGTGTGTACATTGTGAACTAGAGCTATGTAACTGATTTTGTTTGCTGCAAAATATTGAACTAAAAAGATCTTGAAATTGAAAAAGGGCAAAAATCCACTTTTATAATGTTTAAATTTATTACTTGCATTTATATTTCTAACATAATGTATTGGATTACATACGAAATTAAAAATATTTGTTGCTATTTTGGTAAAAATGGCAATATCTATTGTACAAGTGAGATGAAGTTTTTTTTTCATATAGCTTGACTGAAAAGAAAATGATACAACAATGAGTTCAATCAACCTATGTGTCAGAAAATTGAAAAACAGAAGTTGGATACTTTGTTCAATATTTTAATACCGTAATATATAATGCAATACATATGTTTACAACGTTGATGCAAATAATAAATTTTAGTCTTTTAAAAGTTGATTTTTGTCCTTTTCAAATTTCTAACTTCCCTTTTAATGCAATATTTTTAAACACAAATTCAGTCAATTCAGTCACAATACTCTAGATCACAATGTGCATGTAGTTAATGACACCCTCCAGTGAACAAAATAAGGTAACCCATTATTTTGAGATAAAATCTTAGTTAGCTATCTACGGAATCCTGTTCGTGCCACTTAAATTGCCGCCTCGCCAACACGCGACAACGCGATAATTATCGCGTTGTCGCCTTGTTCGAAAACATATATACATGCGACATTTAAAAATCCTCGCGAGGTTAAGAGGGCGATAATTATCGTCTTAATTGTCGCATGTCTTTCTTAATTCTCGCGTCGTGAAATTGAAATCCAATAGACATAGTTGCGAGAATTAGTAAAACCTCGCATTGTCGCATTGTCGCACTGTCGCTTGGGATTAAATTTCCGGACAAATTGATCGATGTAATTCTTCCTGGGTACTATTTATCAATACCACGGTGATGTAGTAAGAAATTATCCCCTACACCGGGCGACAATGCGAGGTTTTACTAATTCTCGCAACTATGTCTATTGGATTTCAATTTCGTCATTAAACTTTTACAATTTAAAATTTGCTATTTTTACCAGATAGATATATATCGAAGGGCGTCAAAGTATGTGGTTATTCTTAATATATGTTTGATATTTTATGGTAGAAATCATTATTATCATTCTATATTTCGATATTGTTATTGTATCTTTGATATTGATATTCAATGTCGTGTCATTCATATTCTAAGTCTTACCATTATCGTTATTCCTATTGTATGTTCGATATTCTTATGGTAAGAGTCATTATTGTTATTCTATATTTCGTTATTGCTATTGATTCCGCCATTCCGTCCGTCCGCAATTTCGTATCCGGTCCATAACTCTGTCTTTCATCAACGGATATTGATATTACTTTCCACAAATGCCCCCCCCCCCCCCTCTAATTAAACGATTTGTCATGCGCAAACCCAGACACAAATCTCATAGGTCAAGGTCACACTGGTAAAAGGCAAACTGGGCTTAGATTTGCAATTTCTTATCCGGTCCATTACTCTGTCATTCATCAAGGGATTTTAATATTACTTGGCACAGGTGTTCCAAATAATCAGACGACGTGTCATGCGCAAAACCCGGACCCCTACCTCAAAGGTCAAGGTCGCTATTTGTAAAAATTAGAATTGTTACTTAATCAAAATTAATAGAAAAATGTGTTGCATTTTCCATTACTGCTCATGAACAGACTCAATCAAACCGAGTCTGCAATTTTCGCTGTTTGACTTGTTTTCGGTGCTTCCGAGGGATCTACTTTTCAGATTATATTCTCTTGGGAACCAACATGCACCAAATCGGCAAGAAAACAAAATCAGCAATAAAAGTAAGAGCATATGTTCTCTCCATTTCTCGACGGAAAGTTGAAGTACCTTCGTTTATAAGGGGCCAATGGAAAGCCCTGTTACAAAATATGGGAAATGTTTACATCATTCTGAGGGATATATATATATATATATATATATATATATATAGCACAGCGACGATATACAAATACAATTACATAAGACACTTTTGGTAAATAGAATCATTTATTTTATGCTAACTAATGAAATACTGTATTCTATCAGTTAAATATTTTCATATCTCATCACTCACACTGTGAAAATATGAAATATATATTTTCACACTGTGAGAGATATAGCTCCACCCCCTCATTATATTGTGTAAGAATTTTAAATTATTTGCTAAACACAGTATGAAAATTGTAGTCGCACTTTGTTCTTTATAGTATATTTCTCGATTCAAATTATTTTACTTAAAGAGAATTTCATAACGTTATGCAGCAAAAAATAAAATAAAATGGAACTTTATGTTGTATGCGTCTTTATAACGTCACAGCACGTCTGAAGTCATGTATGTTTACGCGCGTCTGTTTCCCGTGCTGAGATTAAAATAGTTTCAAAATGCACATCTCAACGTAATTGACCATAAAATAAAAAGAAAATGTGTTTGTTTATCGTGAATATGGAATATATCTCACCTCGAAGTGAGAAAATTTTCACATTTTCACTCGCGCTTCGCGTTCGTGAAAATATTTGAAATTTTCTCACTTCTCAGTGAGATATATTCCATATTCACTCAAAACAAACAAATATCCTCTATATATTGATATTGAACAACAATGAAAGAAAAATTTTACCATAAGAATATCGAACATAGAATAAGAATAACGGCATATACAGCAATAATAGAAAAAATATGAATGACACGACATTGAATAACAATAACAGACATACAATAATAATAAAATAGATTATAAAATTTAGCAACGTTTGACATGCCATAAATGACTGCACTCTGGAAGGTTTGAAATCAATTTTAGCAAGATGTAAATTGTCAAGTAAAATGTCTCAGAGTTCACCATGGTTATAAAGTTTATGTTCAAACTATACACTAATTGGTAGCACAATTTTAAATACGTAATGACTCGTGTTACAGTTTTGGATAAAAAATAAATGTCAATACTAAGTGAAGACCTGTCACAACTAAAATGATAGCTGGAACAACGTTAAGATACTGTTGTACTGTTGTTGTGGGAGCAAATAATTTTATGTTATACCTATTAGCAAAATATATATATGCGAAGCAATGTGAGGCAGTGAATGACTGGTGCAGAAGGTCTTATAGTAAAACCGTAAATCTGGTCTTAATACGCTTCTGTATACGTATACAAAAAACTGATCAATTCTAAAAATATAAACTGCGTTTTTAAAATTGTATTTTTCCATTAATCACTACTATGAGCTATAGGCTAACTGGAAAGTTTTCTTCTATACTACAGTATGTGCAACATAATTTTAGCTATGTTAAACATTTTCTAAATAAATAAAAATTATTTTCATATAGTTAAAAGCGGTGTGAATATAAAAAGGTAATGAGTGTTACTGAAACTAAAAAATATCTTAAACCAACAATAATAAGAAATGGAACTTAATACATATAATTATGCCGAATATTTTTATTAATAAATAGAAAAGAAAGACTTGAGGAAAAACACCTTGGAGTTTAGAAGTATTTTGAGAAGGAATAAAAAGGTATTATTGACAGTAATTTAAGAAATAAAATGATTTTTTTCGGTGTTCATGCGAAATGAACGACAGAATAGGATCGGGAAATCCATGAATCGCGCTAGCGATTCATATTTAATTTGCTGATCCTATTCTGTCGTTCATTTTGCATGAACACCGAAAAAAATCATTTTATTTCTTAAATTACTGTCAATTTCCTTTCCATTTGTAAACTATATAATATTATGAATTGCATATAATTTGTAGCATTTAGCATTAAAATCAGCTTCCCGGCCATTCTGTTCGCCAGATGGAACAAATGCGACGTCATCTAAGGAACGTTCTCCCTGACTATACGCGGACGTCGTCAAAACAGCGGTCGGTTATCACTAAGCAGCGATGACGTTACTTTCGATCCTTTCATTTTGCTGTTCATACGAAATGAACGTCAAAAGTTTCAATTGAAAAGAATAGGGCGAATGTAAATATATTATTTTGAAATCTCTTTGGATTTTTTTAAGCAACCAGTCTGCTATATCTTTCCGCTGCAGTTTCTTTTGTTGCGGGCCTACTTTGTGATTAATGGCTTTTTGGCTATGTTTTGATAGCTCTGTGCGTCCGGGAAATTAACCCTTACCTTTATTTTTTGAATAATTAGTTAATAATAGAAGTACTTGTAACGTTATTAATAATAGCTATGATTATTATCGACATCTTCTTAACAATTGTAATAATAATAATAATTTTGAAACTATACGAAAGCAAAGATATGTTGTACTTTTCATATTGAATGTCGCATAGAACGGTAAGTTATTTGATCTATATTCTGCTTTGCATGTGACGCACTTTCGACTGGAGAGCACTTCCGTCTGAAGTCACATGTATCCTATTTATAGATTTTTACAATTGTTTACTTGTGAAAACTTTAACATAGGTAGAAAACGTTTTGCATTACTTATAATCTCATAAGACAAATTTATTCTTATTGAGATTACTGTTTTGATCAAGGATCCCTCCAATATTTCGGATAAATCTATATAGTTCGCAGTTCACAAGCTTCGTTCTCGTTCTTCATATCTGAAATAAGTCATGTCATATAGTCTGTTCTAAAAATTTTTTAAAAATATTGTCAATAAGAGCATCAGAATACAAATTAATGTTTATTATGTTGACACATTTTGTCTAATAGAAATTTATATAGAATTTTCCGAATGACGTGACGTGCCGCCTAAAGCTCGAAATTGAAATAAACTTTTTTTTTAATTCTATCGGATAATACTCCAAAAGAACCTTGGTGAATATTAATATGTAATCAGACTTTAAGGGTTAATATCGGTAGGGAATCACGTGGTTGTTTGTGTGATATTCTGGTTATATAGCAGTAATTCGGTCAAAAATGTGCTTCCGTAGTGTAGTCGAAAAAAGTCCCTAGTAAATAGATCCTAATTTTTCCATTTTTAACGCATTTGCGCGTAAACCGGATGCCAAATCGGCTTTATTTCACTCGTAGAATGTATTTTACATAAAATAAGACACTTTTCATACTGATATTCGCATGGTTTTGAGTTGTTTACTTGAAAACGAAAGTAGGGTGTTTGTTCTGCGGACCGCTTTGTGAAATGCTGCAATATGAGGTTGACCTGCATTTCCCTGCATACTATTCAATGCCCATTTTTTCCTTTCGTTTTCTTGAAGCAAATGTATGGATATCTTGTAGAAAATAGGTCTACAATGGAGTGAAGATCTAGAAACTCTATCAAAATTTTTATATAAAACAAAGAACAATTTACTTTTATTGGTATATAGCCTCCCTGCGAATACACGGAAATTGTCGTCCGCCATATTGTTTGATTTTCTTCGGTTTATATGTGAATATTTCTCAAGAAAGATGGGTAATACTGCTACTACATTCAATTTCCAACATTTCAAGATTTGTAGATATGTAGTGAGAAACTCTGGGAAAAGAAACTGAATTTCAAGTCTGTCGAATTGAGACCGAGATGAGTAAACTTTTCAGTAACGAAACAGAAACCGTATATGTTTGTCTTTTGAAAACTAGCTCTCTTGTTACAAAACCTGAAATTTATTATCTTACCTTCGAGTCCATTTCATAGAAAACTCCCATTTCTCAGCATTTTGATGCAATGCTTTCAACTGGATTCGAGTACGGCCGTGTAGGTGAGACTATGTCCCAATACCTGTTTTTGAGCAAGATGATTCCTGTATATAATTTAACCATGTTTAGAAATAAATGTTTAATAAATAAAATACAAACTAATTAGAAGAGGGGAATCATTTTGCACTACACAAGTCTGTGTTAAAAGGGGTATTCATAAAGTTTGCTTTTAATACAATATTTATATCAGTGTTAGTTTTCCTGGCTATTATGGTATTTCATAGACAAAGTGTTGATAACAATCTTTTAAAATCATTCAAGATCTAAATGGTATATCAATTTAATATACTATGTAGTTGTCTTATTAGTTGGCTTCATAAAATACTTTGTAGAAACAAACAATATCAGTATTTTCATTTCTTTTCCAGTGCAAACAACTATTGAAAGTGTTTCTTCTTATATGGTTAGGTAAATGACTACTTGACCAGTAGAGAACAAACATTATCAATGGTTAAGCAACAATCATGAAATAAAAGAAATATCCAACAGTAAAATTCAGTAACTGTTCTGTCAGAACGTTAGCAGAGAGAATGATCATACATTATGCAATTTAATAAATTTAAAAAAATCAAAATAAAACATAAAATTATAGTCATTAGCCATTTATATATAATAGCTTACAAAACCTAAAGAGACAGTGAAATATTTATTTCAAAAATGTTTAAAAAAGCAAAAGGAGATACATATTTATATCTTGCCAGGTAAAAATGTAACTGCAACTGAAAATTTGAAGGTTTCATGAAAGGAAAGATGAACACTTGCCAGAAATTGTAGTAGTTTATAAGAAAGATTTGACCTTAAATTGACCCATAAATTAAATTGTTTCACAATAGATACTAGAGCTTATGAACACAGACTACTTTATTAACCTAGTATAACCCTCCTTGTAACAATATACACAATACTAACAACGACCCTGGAATACTAGCTTGACATTTTTTGGTGTTTTATCATTATTTTTTTTTATTATTTTCAAACCTTAGACAGAATCAGATATATTTACTAATAAAATGTTGTTTTGTTTTTTTTTCACACCAACAAGGAAATGAAATAGTTTATTCAATATTTTGTTTAAACTGTTTGTTTTGTTTGTCTAAAATGTAATTAATCTTCAGTTCTTTTAGCACCAGTTGAAACATACAGCTTCCAAACTGACAGCAAAAGACTTAAAGTCATCGGAAAAGCACAGCGTCCACGTAAGTTTTGTTAATGTAATTATATATCAGAGTGCTCAAAACATAGCGTTTTCAGAATAAACAAGCACCGATGTGTCGAAATGAATACAAAGATTACCATCGATGTTTGCATCCTAGGGTGTGTAATGGTAAATGTGTGTTCGGGCAAAAATGTTAGAAGATATGTTTAGAGCATATTCTCATTATATATATTTTTCATAGTAATGGTACTGAAATTAAAATAATTGTAAAGTATTTTAATAATTGTTACAGAATAATTATTTTATTCCTGGAAATGATGTTTTATGTTGGTTTAAACATATTCCTTTATCAAAATATATTTACAAATACCTCGCATAAAAAAAATATACACACAATTATCATATAGATCTACCTTACTATCTGTATAGGACAAAGTCCGGTAACCAAAACAAAATAACCGGAAGCGGGCATTATAACCAGTTAATGGCCCGCCTTGACAAAAACGTTCTATACTTGGTTATGAGCACTCCTAAACCTATTTTGACACTCGGGCTATGCCCTCGTACAATATGTTGTTCCATACAACAAGTGCAAAACATTCAATGATAGGAGTTTTTGTACTATTGGTCCAAAACTGTGGAACAAATTGCCGTTAGAACTACGCAAAAGTAAATCGCTTGAAACATTCAAAAACAAATCTTAAGACACTGCATTTCACAGATTTCGTGGGATTGTTTTAAATTTTTTGATAACTGTTTAATTTGCGATAACATCAGGTGATAGTTTTTAAATTTTTGTAAAAGGTTTGACATTTCAATATTTATATTTCCAAAGTTTGTTTAAACGCACTTGTTGGTACAGACCCTATGGGTAGGATAGTGTGTAGTATTTTTTTTTCAAATAGTATGTGATGGCACCATTAATCGGGAGGTTTGAACCTCTATATGCAGCCCGTCTGGGCGTACCACGTAATGCTTTAAGCACTGGTATTCGCAAAAGGGGTAAAATGATCTCAAGGGGAGAGGTGCATTCGTGACTGTTTGTTAAATTAAGACTGTTATTATTGTTATTATTATTATTATTGTCGTTATTAATCTGGTATAATTTACATTTCTCACTTCACACTTGGGAAGAGTAATGCCAGAAATGGCAATTTCATATTTCTCATTTTCATTATACACTATGAAACATATAGAAACTATGAATTTAGAAGTGAGGAATGTGAATTTACATTTTACTGTTCTCATTCTTGTGTTCGATACAAAAATGTGAGAAATGTGAAGTGAAAAATGTGAATTTCACATTTCTTACTTTTCATTTTCATATTTTACATTTCACTGTTTCGATACAATAAATGAAAAGTGTGAAATGTGAAGTTCAAATTTCTCACTTCTCATTTCTTAGTTTCTAGATGTTTCATAGTGTATGATGAGAAATTGTAAATGGGAATAGTGAAGCCACCACCGGACGTTCGTAGAATTTCAAAGCAATGTACACAGTGTAATACTAATGATACGAAAAGTTATGTTTTCATTATGTAGACAGACATATTCAAACTCTACCTCAAGCTTCAATGGCTTAGTATCTACAAAGAAACTTTTGTCTAAGTAAACTTTGGAGGTATAAAAGTGTGAGAAAAATGACGTAAATGGTGTTTTAAGGTTTTTAAAACTTTGGAAAGGTCTTTAAAATCTATAAGCATTTAAACAAACATGGTCATGGAGCTTATGACCACAAAAAGGTATAGGTTTCTGAAAAAGATAAGATGCCTCATTCATCATCATTTTTAAAAAAGGCTGACAGTTTTGATGAGCTTTCTATGTGATTAAGGATATAACCCAGTGTTACTGCACGTATAGAGGCCCAAAACTGCTTTGAAAACAGATATAAAAAATGTAACAAACAGGGACTGCTGTAGTAAAACTGTCTGCTGTAGAGGGCGGGGGTCAAATGTCATGTTCAAAAATTAATGATTGGTACGACATTGTATTCCCTTTAGTGACCAATATATTTTTGTAATCTTGAGGACTATGGTACGTAATATATATGTCTATGTACTATCTTAATAGAAAGATGGGGTTCTGTGGTCGAGCGTTACAGATCGCCGACTTATAATATCTTACCCTTCAATGTTGTGGGTTTGAAATCCCTCTAGGGGTATAAAATTTGTCATGTTAGGAAGCCATACTACTGGTTAACGGAAAGTCGGTGGTTCTTGCTTAGCCGAAACAAAGCTTGGAGTGACACCTGTGGTCTTCTTAACCATCAAAAAGCTGAAAAAGTGCCGGTCTTTCAACAAAAAATCTAATTAAAAAGATACTAGCCTTTTATTGCGACTATTAGTTCATAATATTCATTATTTGCCATTACTTTTCTTAAATTAAGGCAGAATTAATGTGTAGGGATTTCGAAAATTAAATGCCCCAAAAATGTGCTTTTTTTCAAGTCTCAGTCGTGACCATTATGGTACAGCAATAATATGAATCTATGAACAGTTCTGTTACTTTGTCAACTTAAATGCACAGGGAAATAAGTCTAAGATGTGATCTCCAAAACGGAATTAAACATATCAGTTTTACAATGCGGAGATATAAATTGTAACACTATTCACAACAGCCGGGAATATATGTATATATTAATGTCCGCTAGATGTACATTTTCCATAAAGATGTAAAAAATTCATATGTTTTCTTGTCATTTTAACTTACCAGTGAATATCGCTATCGTTTCAGTACCACTCAACGCGGGAGACAGTGTTGGCGTGTACCCGATATCAAAGCAGTTTGAGAGGTACTGCTATACTGTGATCCTACATCCACCAAAGGAAACTTTAGTTACTTCAGGTCTGAAAACTACACAACAGTTATTATTGATAAATTCTCTGTATTAAATCGTTTATGAACTCACAGCTAATATCAAAATAAAAACTGGTCATGTAAAATATTTAAGTCAATATCAATTTTGTATTCAGATTATGATCAAGCTCATACGAGTCACTCTTTAATTTTTTCTGCATTTTACCAAAATTCATATTCTTTATATAAATTTATTTTGGAATATGTTTTTTATTATTTCCTATATATTGTATTTCAGGAAATCAGTATTTTTCACAAAAAGAGTATATTTTCACAACCGGAGAGAGGGTTATGAAGTTTTCTAGCAGTATCTTTGAATCTCAGATATATTTAGTCTTTGATTACCATCTAACGTTTATCCATGAATAAAACATTAGGACATCTGTTTTTCATATATAAAAATGACATTTAGTGTGACGCTGGGATTTTGTTTGAAGTTTTTATATTTGTGTACAAAACTATCCAATATTCTTGACTCTCGTGAAAAGTAAAAACGAATAAAATAAATGACAGTCAACATAGTTGAGTTATCACAAAAAAGGCTAAATGTTAAATAGCTACTATATCTAGTAGCCTTAAGAATATAATAAATGTTTTCAGTGTTGCCACTATACATCTTATAAAACGAATAACAGTTTGAAGCAAATGTATACTGCAGAAGTAAGATCTTGGTGGGGTGTTTTTTGAGGGCGCTAAAATAAATTCTTAAAACTGAGCATGGCTTTTGATGAATATCATTTAGAACAAATTGTAATACAGAAATCTTGATTTGATATTTCAAGACTTTATAAATATTGTTTCGTTTCCACGTACACGTAGTTACACTTGCAAAGATTATTACCTGTTGGATCTTTAAAAATATGTAATCCCCAATTATAACTGGTTAAAAGCAGAAAGAACCTATCTTGTCAAATACTTGCATGCATGTATTGTATGACTTCGCACAAGTTTCATGCATGTTATGAGTAAATGCAAAGAAGGATTAAATTTTGTGTAATTATTTGAGTTCTAGCAGTATACCTAATTATGCAATAGCCCTAATATGCCAATCAAGGAAGAAGTTATCCTATTTGTTGTGTGGTAATGACCATGTCTCTACCAAACGTACTCTGCGGTTGAACATATAGCCGCCATGTGGACTATCGTGATTAGACCGTTATTTCTCCTATTTGAAATTCTTAATTAACATAATATAGTCACCAAGTAACTCACAACTTCTGAGTTTAATTGCCGATGACAATAAAAAAGACAAAGTAGTTCTCACGCCATTTCTTTAACCAACAGAAGCTTAGCGATGATAACGCCCGCGCGTGCCGAGTACCTCGCTCTTTCTCCCTGTATCGCGGATATTGTTGTTTTCATTACTAAAATAGAAAAAGTGGAAACTCCACAGGTCGCTCAACACGACAGAAACGAAAATGTTGCAGGCTCTGTTTGATTAAGCCTGTTCATGGACGATAGTGAAAATGCATGCTACCGTCAATGCCCTCTAGCCCCGGGTTGAGCAGAACTCAACATTTACAAATGCTACAAGTACAAAAATCAATTTAGAAACATCTACAGATTTCAATAAAGTTCCATTGGTTGAAGAAAAACAGCGTAAGAACTACCTTGTTTCTTTAAAAACATCGGCAAATTCTGAATATTTTAAAAAAGCATTTAAATTGAAAGTTGTGGGTTATATGGTAACTATAATATATTATACGTAAAGAATTTCAAAAGAGGGAAAATAACGATCAAATCACAACGGGTAGTCAACACGGTGGCTATATGTCCAACCACTGAGAACCTGTGGTCTCTACACTTATGCTCTTTGCGTATATGTCGAGCATAACTATAACAAGCCTTACGTCATTGTACTTAAAACAACGAAACCATGAAATTAAAATTTCGGTTATTATTCAGCGTCACCGAAATACTCAGTCTGAAAAACAATCTTCAAAAGAAAAAGGGGGTATTTTTAACTTCTATGGTTTAGGGAAATGCAATACACATTACGTTTAAAGGGAGGTAAATCAAATAACATTGTTAATGTAAAATGTATACATTGAATAACACTTTAAAACATTATCTATAATACTTTATTTACTAGTTAAGTCTTAAAAATTATTGACTGCACACATACAGTTAAAACAAATATAACGTAAATAATGTCCTTGTTCGAAATGTTAACAGCACAAAACTACGATTGTGGACTAGTCAGTAATTCCAATTTCCAATCTGCTATATGGTATTCGAATGATAACTGAGAGACTCACTTTCCTTTTATTAAACTATATCTCATTTTGAAACTTAATAAATACATGTTTAGCTTTAAACACATTTGTTTCAAACGACTCCAATTTCAGACTACAGTATTTAAGTGCAGACTTGATTGCAGACTCGTCTACAATTTTTATACAATTATGTCCTTGTTTGAAATGTTAACAGCACAAAACTACGATCTGTATATTTTACATTCATACATCACATAAAATGTACTTTTCAATCATGTATACACATAGCAATTTTCACAAGTCAACATGCACGGCTCAACAGTCGGGGTAAATTGTCGGTATGATTTAACGTTTCGTACTCTATCACAGTTACAAAAGTTCTCAATCACAGTATCGTGTTAAATACCTTATGCATCTTAATTTGCTCTGGGCATACATCAAAAACGACTAAGTCATCTTGACCAAACAACAAATATTAATTTGCAATCATCAACAGACGTTAGAACTTATGTGTGCAACACTTATTTTACTTACAGATGTTAAAATTTTGAAATGACACTACAAACTGGATTTGTATACAAACGGCATACATGAAAATGCAACATGTTTATGCCTGTATTTTCAATGAACAATTTATTTCTTCCAGTGTAAATACCTTAACTTAAAAAGGACCAGGCCTTCATTGTAATCACCTATAATAATCTGCTTATATTTCCGAAAAAGAGGCCTAGAAATTGCCTTTGATTGCATTCTTTGTTAAGGCTGCCTTTGATGGCATTCTTTGTTAATGCTGGACAACCGTATCCAAAGTTAACTTTAAAAGTTCAGGGGAGGGGAAATAGTCATGTCACAATACATGATCTGTAAGGTTAAAGTTTCGCCATTCTTCTACCTTTTTTGTTAAATTATTTCGGAATTTATTATGAATTTGAGACTTTTTGTAGATTAATTACACTTGAGACTGATTTTTATTAAACTGAATTTCTACAGAAACAACGAAATTTTTCATACGTGCTGACGTGTTGTTGATGTAAGACTTTCCTTCTAAACATTCCTTTTTAGAGGATAAACATTTCAGAAAGACTGTTTTATCATCCGTATATCAATAACAATGTTGAAAGAGTGTCAAATCTATAAAGAGGTCCTTCAGCATCATAGAACACCACAGCGTGGTTTACATATAAACGTGCAAAGTATTTTTACCTAAACTACATGACAGTAATTGTGTAGCACGAAGATCTAGAGCAGCCTGCATATATGTAACTGAAACTTGGTTAGATAACTCTGTTCCAGGTTCTGAAATTCTTATTCAAAACTATTGTATACAGCGAAAAGATCGTCACAGGTAAGGTTGTGAAGTGTGTATTTACATACGGAAAGATCTGACATACAACAACCACAGTGACCTAGACCACGGGTATCTTGAAGCTACTTGGATTGAAATCAAAACCTATTCTATGTGGTTCCATCTAAAGACCTCCAACACAGCAAAGCTTTTACTCTATTTTAAATTCAGCTCGTTCCAGTTACAGTATTTTTTTAGAATATGAGACTTTATTTCTTGGAGATTTTAATACAGATGTGTCTAGTACTAAATCTTATCCTCATTTACAGTGCTTTAAGTAATTTATTGATATGTTTCATTTTAGTCAATTGATCAGTGAACCTTCTAGAATTTGTTCTACCAGTTCAACCACTATTGATTTGATTTTGGTATCGGATTGTGAGAAAAATCATAGTCAGATGTTATACATACATCTGTTAGTGTCCACAGCATGCTCCAGAAAAAATACTTAATATTTCATTGGTTCTCACAACATAATTACTTTAGGAACTTTGAAAAATTATAATAAGGAAGACTTTCAAACTTCTTTTATCAACAGACTGGAATCCAGTGTTTTTGAGTGATAATGTGAATGAAGCATAGAACATGTTCAAGCAGATATATATCTGTGATAGACAATACTGCACCTGTTAAACAAACAAGAATCAAGATGAGATCAGAACCATGGATGGACTCAGACATTCTTCAGGCCATCAATGATAGAGACAAAGCTTTTAAATTATATACGCGTGACAGAAGTATGGGAAATTTTAATTCTTTTAAGTCTCTTAGAAATAAAGTGCAGTATTTAGTTCACAATGCAAAATCACCACATTTCTCATATGCTCTTGAACAGAACAAAAATGATTCAAAATCTGGTAAATGTTCTGTCAATGCATTTTATGCAAACAAAGGTGTTTTTCCAAATAATTTATCTTTTTCACTCATGTCAAAAAGGAAATGTTCTTAAATATTTAACTTCACTCAATGCAAACAAAACCAATAGCTTGGAGAGTATACCTTCTCGTTTTATCGAGGATGGGTCATCTATCATTTTAAGTCTCTTAACTTGTCCCTTTGATAATCTTAAGTCCGCTAGACTTGTTCCCCTTTTTAAGAAAAATGATACGCTCTCTGTTCGTAACTATCAACTAGTCTCAATTTTAAATATAGTTTTTAAAATACTTGAAAAAGTGGTATATGACCAACCTGGATCTTATTTTAGGAGAAGACTTATTATATAAATTTCAGTCTGGCTTTATTACTGGGTTTTAATGTACCTGTCTGGTCTACTTAACAGACTTAATCAAACATGAAAATGATACCGGTAATGTTGTAGGTATGGTTCTGATATGCTTTGTTCTGTTATACTGACAGAAAGCATCATTCCATCCTTTTGGTGACGCTTCAAGCTTCTGGTCTGTAATGACATTTTAAGATGGTTCATGTCATATATTTCTGACAGCTACTAATTGATGTTTCAGGTGTCTTTTCATCTACTTCAAGTACTAATTGTGATGTCCTCCGGGGCTCAATACTAGGGCCTCTTCTCTCTTTAGTTTATGTTAATGACATGTCGGCAGTAGTGAAGTAGTGAAAAGTAAAACTTTTTATTTGCTGACGATTCTGGAATACTGGTATCTAGCAAAAATGTATCTGATGTATCTGTATCTGAAGATTTGTTCTTAGTAAGTAAATGGCTTACTGGCAATAGGTTATCATTGCATTTTGGTAAATTATTTAGCTAAAACTGAGTTTGTTGTGTTTGGTTCAAAACACAAACTAAGATCTAAATGAAAGTTAAATGTAACTTGTAATAGTACAGCTTTTGAAGCAACCACAGCTGTAAAGTATTTTAGGGTTACTATAGAACAGCAATTGTCCGTTGGTGCCATGGCCGACTCGGTTATTAAAAAGCCAATGCTAGGTTAAAATTTCTATACCGTCAGAAAGATTTTCTTACTCAACATACCAAAGAAACTGCTTCTTTTGTCCTTAATTCAGTGTCATTTTGATTACGCTTATTCTGTCTGGTATAATGGTTTAACTCAAGTCTTAGAAAACAAGTTACAAACGACTCAAAATAAGTTATTGAATTTTGTGCTGAATCTTGATTCCAGAGCCCATGTAGATCTTGAACATTTTAAATCCATAAATTGGTTACACCAGTTAGCAAGAGAGTTGAACAAATCACGATGTGTCATATTTGCAAGGTTAAAAACAAACTAGCCCCAGATTATTTGGATTAATATTTTGTTCCTCAAGGTTCTATACATACACATAATACAAGACTTTGTCAAAAAAAGTGGCTATTGTCTTCCAAAGGTCAAGGCCTAGGTTCAAATCTTTTAGTTTCATTGGTTTTAAACTTTGGAACAGCCTTCCGGTGGCCACTATAATTAACAAATTTCAATCATTTAAGGTAGTTATCAAAAGTCACTTAAAGGAGTTCATCACAATATTTTGTGCGCAGCTCAATCGCGCAGCAAGCGATATCCACTGTAAAGTTCAGAATTCGCCGCCGAAAGTGCATAATTGTCGGATATGAGGGAACACGCGCAAAATATATCGTATGTACTGACAATTATAGGTCGTGCATCCATATTTTACCTTTAAAAGTGATGGTGTTTTATTGGAGGAGTAGTTGTAGGAATTGCTCGAATCGAATACATTGTGGACAGCCAATTTGAAAGTAAACTATTTCGTCCAGTAATGATGCAGCCGACTCCAAGTCAAATAAATTTCCAGAAAGTCTTAATGTAGATATATCTCCTTCAAGTTCAAATGTGACTTCCTAAAAATGTTGTTATACTTTTTGTGCCCCATCCCGAATTTCACATAGTAAGACCAGAGTTATGGCCCCTGATAGTCAAATTGTACATAAAGGGTCTAAACATTTGTGTCGCATGTACCTCAAAATTATATGCGCCAAGAGTCATGAAACAACACAAGCATTAAATTCAGAATGCGAAGTTGTGCACCAGTGCTTTTATTTGAGGTTTCACTCAATAATAACAGATTTATGTCCCTTGACGTGGTCAAATATATACGTAAATGGGATGTGAAAGCTTGTGTAGCACGTATCTCAAAAAGTATTTGATCTAGAGGCTTTCAACCTTAAAGGAGCATTATTCCGCATGTGAGTAAGAATATTGGTTAAGGAACTGATAATAACATTGTGCAATTTGTTTTGTAAGAAAAAAAAATGTTCATAATTTTTAGGTGGGTGGGGTAATGAAAAAATACTTTTGTGGGTGGAGTGAATATTTTTTAATTTTTCTTGAAAACAAGCACGGGTTGATATTATTTTTTTGGTTTAGACTTTTTTGTCTTAGTTCTAGCTTACATAATATAAAATTTGGAAAAAATCTGTCCGCTAGATTTTTCATATCATTAAGAAATACTTCGTGTTTTTCTCAGTTTCAGATACTTTCGAAATCTGTCAAGAGTAATCTTTCTGAGTTAATATATCTATATGTTGACATTTTATGCATAGTTATAGTGGTGTTATTAATTCGGATGCATAAAAAGTAACATCCGAGTGAAACTTCGTATAAATAATTGTTTGCAGTAGTTTTATTATAACATGTATGTACAGTTTCTTCAGACAAAAATACCGATTTGGTGTTCTTAATAAACTTTGAATATTGAAAAAAGAAGCACGGGTACCTATTACTTTTATTTTTTATTTTAACTTGTCATACATCAATCTATAAATATGCAAAGTTACAAAAAATTCTGTCCGCTAGAAATAATTGTGAAAAACATCTTTAATGCAAATGATTGTTTGATGTTTTCTTCTTAATGTGTTTAATGCATTTTTATCGTTTAATATAAAAATTTCGGCTCAGGAATTTTCTCTATTTTTCATCTTATATAGTCACTAATGTTTGCTATGACATGCTCTTTCTTTTACACATTTGTCAGAATCGTTTTAACAGTTTCGTTTCGTTTGATGGATCATCAAATATTTATGATCAAGTACTATTAGTAACAGCGTGATTAAACTTGTGATAGTTTGAAACTGAAACTGAATAATTTGATTAAACGCCTATTTTTATACAATGATATATTCAATGGCGTTGTAAATAATAAAAATAATTGTTATAACAATATTAATAATGACAATAATAATAATACCAGCCTTATTGTAACAAACAGTCATGACCGCAACCCTCCCCTTGAGGTCATTTTACCCCTATTACGAATACCAGACGAGCTGCATATAGAGGTTCAAACCCCTCTGTTAATGCTGCCATCATATACTATTTAAGAAAGAAATACTACACACTACCCTACCCATAGAGCCTTACCAACAAGTGCGTTTAATTAAACAAACCTTGGAAATATAAAAGTTGAAATGTAAAACCTTTTACAAAAATTTAAGAACTATCACCTGCTGTTTTTGCATAATAAAAAGTTATCAAAAAATTTAAAACAATGCCGAGAAATCTCTGAAATACAGTGTCTTAAGATTTTTTTTTGAATGCGTCAAGTGATTTACTTTTGCTTAGTTCTAACGGCAGTTCATTCCAAAGTTTTGGACCAATAGTACAGAAACTTCTATCATTGAATGTTTTGCACTTGTTGTATGGAACAACATAACGACATTCAGAATTTTCAGACGATCTCAAACCTTGTCTACTTGGAATATACTCTGTAAGCAATTCTGTTAAATACAGAGGTGCTACACCAGTGTGACAGCTATACATGAAAGAAAGTATCTTGAACTCAATTCTTGCTTTCACCGGCAACCAATGTAAGTGATACAATGCTTGTGAAGCTGGGACACACTGCATTCAAGATGGCGGTCAGATGATAGTCTGCCTGTGATAATTCCAATCTGGGATATAGATGTAATTTTTCATTTACATTATATGTTTAAATAATTGCCTCTCTAAGTTGTAACACTAAGGCTAAAGACGAACTTGCTCTTCATTGTGTTATCATTGGTATTGTGAGCATGCCATGATTTTCTGTTGCAAAATATAGTAAATATATAAATAATGCTTATTGTTTTATGCTATATTGTGTTTGTTAATCGTGTAAGTGTTATCCTTTGCAGAAGTCCGTCCGTCCGCCCGTCCGTCCGTCTATCTATCTATCTATTTATCTATCTATCATAGTAGACTCGATTAGATAAAGTCTGTTCAGAAGATATTTTGACACAAGTATTATCTAACACGGCGTATAAAATTATTAATGGCATAACTTCTTATTTGTCGTATCGGCGCGCTTATTTGCTGTTGCGAAGTGCTGGTGCCCAGCTGACACGCCAACATGTCCAACATGTCCACTCCAAAGCGACAAATACGATATTTGTCGTAGCATGGTAGAGGTGCGCTTCTTCATCGGTTTTACGTGTTGGCTCCCTTCGAACGCACCAGTATCCTAGAACAACAAAATGTGTTTGTAATTCACGCGTGTTGGTGCGTTTAAACTATAAATAAGCACGCTGATATTACAAATAAGGTATTTTCGTTCCGGTTGGGAATTATTTTACTTACTTTACATAATGAAGCATAAATTGGTCATGTACTTCCCCTTCGAATCATACATGTATTCGCATAATATATTCAGGCAAAAAAACAAAAGTAATGTAAACGATTGAGTAGGGCCATGAAAATGTAAAATATAACGGCGGTCTTATTGAGCCGTGATACAGTTAATATATATGTCCCTCGAATGTTATAAACGTTATCGTGCTTACATGTATTATATATTGGTAAAACCGAATATTGCGTGTTTATACCTCATGATCTCGCTGTCATAGAGCATTAGATATATCTTTTTATATCTATCTTCAGATAACAGGGCCCATAAATGTCGGGAAAATATAGATTTAGTTTATATTCCAATGACATTTAACACTTTTCTAGATATGTAAAAAAATACTCCTAAAAATGAAGTCTAACGCTTGTGGTGTTAAGGATACACACAGGGGCATGAAATAGATAAAGCGCTCTCTCCCCAATTAATGGAGTCATGATTGTTTTATAGCCTAACTAAACTAAAGGAACCAGCGTGGGAGCCATCTGGTCTAGTCGCGTAATGGCTGCCAGGTATTTGAACACTATTTTTTCACTTGGCATGGCAACAGAGGTCTAAATTAAAGCTAGTTTCTGTTTAAATTTCATTGTGGGTGTATTTGTGACATTTTGGTAGGAAAAATGGGTGAGCATGTTGTATTTGGTGAAGTGAATCTCATTTGTAGTATGAGTAGTACTTTCAGGTCACAGCAGTGTGATTTTGATGTCAGTTTACAGTAAGCAAATGTGACCAGAGAAATCTCTCTTAGAAGATACATGACCCCTACTTTTCTCTTCATTTTATATCAGTTTTATCATAACTCTTTAAAATGAGGTAAGGATTTGTTCTCTGAAATGGGTCTAGCTATGTTTAGTAGCTCTTTAAAAAATGTCAGTTTTATATAGAATATATAGGAAAACTATTTAACTGGTTGTGACCTATAATTATGCCACACTTCTCGCTATTTCTTCAATTTGTTTAAAACAAAGAAAATCCAAAGACCTATAAAAATAAATAGATCGGCATCTTGAAAGGCATACAGAGCAAATCTCGCCAACATCCTGTGACAACTGAATAAGATCTCGTTTACCGGAAGTGATGCGTTCTCCACGCGCCATTTTGTATGAGAAAGCAATTATTCATCGGTAAATAAATTATCACCGTATGACTACACTTCTTTTGATGGCAAGAAACGTGTACTTTGTGTCTTAAGACTATTTCACATTAAACTAATGTTGTTTTAGAAGCTAACACGTATTTTAAATGTAGTTTTAAAGGTACAAATTGTAACTCCATGCTCGCCGATGTTTGTTTTTGTACTAAGACAACGCCGATTCACGCTCTGATACGAGATCACACGAGATTACAACCAGTTGCCATTCTGTGTATTTTATACTTCTTTGGAAAATCTTACTAAATATCTCATCAGCCCAAGATATTTCTTTACAATGTGCATGTTTTAATTTGTATTAAGTGTATGACTTGATACTCTCCAAATTGTTATCTTTTCCACGAAGCTTCTGTAGCCGAGATGTTAAGGTCGCCGGCTTCGAATTATTTGCCCCTCAACGATTTTGTAGTTTCGAACGCTTGGGTGTAGATTTTTTCATATGAAGAAGCCATCCACCAGGTTTTTAGATGATCGGTGTATTTACCCGGATGCCAGCCCATGCTTGAAGAGACACCTAGATGTGTTCCTCCACTATCAAAAGCTGGAAAATCGACATGCAAACTAAACTGTATCGATACGACTCTAAACCCAACAAAAAAAAACGAAAAGCTTAAAAAGATTGTATATGATAGAAATGTAGTGATAATGGCGTTGATACCTTGAGATTTTTGGTTTTGGTAAATACATTATATCCCTACATCGATTATTGCATTTATCTTCCTGCGCAGTTGTTTCATTATTATTGTGAATTTTTGCCATGATTTAATGGCCATATTAAAAAGAGTAATAACTTAAAGATTTTAATATTTATGGTATCAGTTTGATAACGGTAAGTCTACTTGAAGGTATCTTGCGGTTATTTTGATAACTCCAACGTTATAAATCCGTCGAATATTGGCAGAAAATCTTTAGTTCTTTAAAACGTTGAACTTATTGAGCCGTGATACAGTTGATTTTTTGACTGTCGTAAGATCATTTTCTTATATCTTAATATGTTTCTTCTTTAAAATTATAGGAGTTAGAAACTTACTAAAATAAGTATTATATATTTATTCTTAAATTTGAATTAAATATATTCCAAAACGCTTAATATGGAAAATAAAAGATATTAAACAAATTTCAAATGAAGCAGAATACTGGAATGCTAAGACTTGGACTATGAGGAGGAAGCTGATAAGTCTTATTAGTTATTATAATTTCTCCTGCTGTTGTTGTTGTCATCATCATTAATATCATCGTATTATCATCATCATTCATATTACAATGTATGATTATTATCACGATTATCATTATTATTAGTGTGTAGTTATTATTATTATTATTATTATTATTATTATTATTATTAAGACGTATAATAATTATTATTTATATTACAATTATTGTTATTTTTATTAGAATTATTACTATTTTAATACAGTTGTTGAAGTAAGTAAAAGAAACACATATTATGATATGAAACGTTTTTAAGCAATATGAAAAATAAAATACGTTATTTCTAAACTGTTGTTTTTTGCTATGAAGAATTTCAGAGGGATTACTTGCTTAATGAATGCCTTTGACTTGATATCTTTATATTGTGAAATAAATTTACGTCAAATTTAAGTCAAATACTAACTACAGTTAAGTGTCGCTTTTAGCCACTTTTACTGTACGTCTTTATGACAGAAAATAATTTACTTATATCAAAGACGAACAAATTATATAAATACATGTAATAAAATATTGGAGATGTAACTTAATGCCTTTGAGAGATTGTTCGTTTATACCCAACATAAAGGACGTAATATGCAGGAAGTGGATAATGTCATAGGTATAAAAGAACTAAATAGATTATCAAGCAACACATCATGGGCTATCAGAAAATGACGGAAAGAAAAGATCGTAAACTTTATTCCGAGTTATAGTGACAATTTCATGTCTTTTGTAAGCCAGTTTCTACTTCTATGTCATTATGGACCTATTTTTGAAATTGTTATGGCATTTTCAAGATGATTTTTACATTTATAGAAATGTTAACAAATCTAATTACACATGTGTTCATACCCACATTTTACTTGTCAGTTTGGAGGATGTCAGACAAAAATCTCTCTTAGATGATACATGACCCCTACTTTTCTGGATACGGTCATTTTTGAACATGAGGTTGATGATTATTTTTTAAATGTGTCTGGCTATAAGAAGATTATTGTTTATTTCATATAGAACATGGAGCAAATTCATTTACTACCTTGCATGGTCGATTTACGCATGCGTCATCCCGGCTAGTATTCTGGAATGGGTAATTAGTAATTTTGTCATTTAAACGTATTTTATCATTTAGTCTTTGTTCAGATTATAAAATACATTATCATTACTATTCAATCAATGCATGATGATGAAATCTTAAGTTGTATTCCATTATGAAACAAAAATGCGATTGTTCTCCTTATCGTCGTATTTCTGACTCAAGTTAATTGCTTGGTCCAGAATATATGCTGAAGCACGCCAAGATGCCATTAGGTTTTGGACTTTATTGCTTGGCTTTATTTTTTCGATGTGATAGATTGAGGTTTATGAAACTATGAGCAACAAGCTTAGAAATGACCTTGATAACAACAAATATGGCGGCGGAAGTTGATTTATTTTACTTTCCTTTTAAAAATTTGCATTCATTGGTCATATTATTTCTTGTAGAAGATCAAAATAAAGTAAATTTGATGTTTTAAATCTTGAACGTTATGTATTGTTGGTTTGTATGGTTTCATTTAACTTTAAACCTGTTTGATAGTGAAATTGATCATGTAAATGGCTGTGCTGTAACTAACAAAGAAACATTTAATACATCACACATTATACGAATAGCATTCTATGTCTTTACTTAGTGAGTATGAATAGTGTGTATTTCTTTTTAAGCTTTTAATATCAAACTAATTAGCCATATATTAAAAAATATCTAGTACTTTATTTTAAAATAAAATATTTCAAAATTGGGCAAAGAAATCATTTCAAATTTTTAACAAAGTAAATAATGTAAGATTATTCTAAGTCTTGTTAGGGAATTTTTTCCAGTCACATTTTATTATATTTCTGCACGATTACGTATTGTTCTGTTCATCTGTTAAGCGAATCATTTGCAACTTTGGTCAGTGTTCCGTTTGACTATAATACCAACTTACAATACCATCTAGAATTACGAAGTCTATGACAATCCTTACAGCTTAGTTTGTGCTGTTAGGGTTAAGGATAAAAAGGCATATATGACACTAATAAGCAGAGGTTTAAATATGAAATCCAGAAAAATAATTTTTATGAAACTTAAAAATGAATATATAAAACATACAGCTTCGTCGTATTTGTTCCTCTTGGAAACATTGTTGTCACCATCATCGTTAGGAAAACTTGTAACAACAAGAAGTCTCTATGTCTTACCCTGTGCAGATGAAAGGGACATGTCCATGCGTCTTAATATTTTCCAAATGTTGGTTTGATCAGAACTTACATATGTGTTCATTTAATATATAAAATTAAAAAAGACAGAAAACAACTACATTCAATGAATGTTCGATGATGATAAGAAATGTTTCTCTCTGGTCTATACCCTAGACCCTATTTTGCTCTTCACTGAATTTGATATTTACAGCACTGTATTCATTCGAGTATAATTCTTGAGAAGATTATATCTAATGGAATATAGATTTGAATTCCCATCCAATTGTAGCGGCGAAAAATGAAAACATTTTCTTTTTTCAAAAGCATGACCACGAGATATTTCATAAAAATACAGCAATAAATTATTTTCTTAAACGCATGACAATGAATATAATGCTTTAATCTTTGCTAGCTTCGGCCATCTAATTTGTCTCGAAGTTATGTCTTGAGTTGCCATGTTTTTTGTAGTTTAATAATATGCTATCGCCTCTGCTTACCTTGTTTGGCTGATTGCTTAGTATGTGCTATCTGCTTGCTTGTAAGTTTCTGTGCTTATTATTGTATTGTACACTGTCTGTAAATGTGACATGCTCTCTTTCATGTTGTTTGTCATTTGCTACTGTGAGGAAGTTGCTGATCAGTTCTTTCCAAATCTGATTTGGGGGGATACAGTTTTTATCACCATTTCTTAAGCATACACTTTTGTGTTGTTTTTTGTATTGCAGATCTTATTCTCCTTTCTTATGGCAGTTTTTAGACAGCAGTGTCTAGATCAGCAGCTTCAACACAGATTTTAACACTTGTATTATTACACATGCTCATCTAGTTCTATTTAAATTAGTGTGCTTAATAATTTCTCTTTTGTAGCTCTTTTATAACTTTGTTAAACTTGTTTTAATTTGTTGTATAGTCGGTTCAAAAGCTCTTCAGAGCTTATGTTTTGTAATGTTGCCTTCTTGCCGACTCAAAATAAAACTTATTGTATTGTATTGTATTGTAGCAGTCCATGTACTACCGTAGTTCAAATGCACCAACGCAGCTTAGGTATCGGGGTCTGTTTTCTGTACCTCTTTGGAAATGTTGGCCGAGCTGTGTGCTTCTCGCAAACCTGTTGAAATGTAATTCCTGTCGTTGTTGTGGGACAACGTCATTTGTTTTGCGAAGAGATATTGCAAGCATTTGGTTAAAAATATCGAATAAGGCTATTAATGGTGCAGCGAAATATTTGACAATTTACAATAATCTTTATTAGCAATGACAACTAACGTTATAGGGGGACATCGAGGAAATTATGATCTGTGTAAAGTAAAAGGGATAACAGATTATTAGTTTATATGTTGTGTGAATAAAGAAATGTCTTCATTAAATGAAAATAAGTATTAACATTGGTGTAAATAACATCACAACTGTAACATATCATGGACGGTGAATTAACTTTTGACAGAATAAAGTATCAAAACGCTGGTCATAAGATAATTCTAAGTAAACATTTATCATGTATTCTTCTTCTTTTGTACCAAATGTTACCCTCGCCCGATCTAACAAACGATGTTTAGAGGAAATGGGAAATGCGACTGGATAGTTGGCTGCTTGGCCGACCCGTTGCTAAAACCTGAAATTCGAATTACTTTTAAAGAGATTCCAGTGCATTGAAAAATTGTACACCTGCTATGTTTGTAAAATATCTTGTGAGACATTTTTAAAGGGATTCCAGTGATACTTTAACACCATGAAAAATAGATCTATGTGAGGACAGACCATGAATTACAATATATGTGCTCTTGGACTTCAAAATGTGTATTCATGCAATATTAGAACACGAGACTATGTGGTTCCAACTACTTCTAAACTTTTAAAGGATTCCTGTAAATCTATTTAAATGATAGTCTTAAAACTTGATACATTTCTGCTGTTAAGACCGTTTCTTACATATTAATTAAGCTGGTCCGTTATGCATGAACAGAATGTTTTAAATTTAAGGTAAGATTATTTTAACATTTGAATCCCTTAGATTATCTGTTGAATATTTCACATGTTTACAGTGACATAAATTTTTGTCCTGATCAAATTTTCCATGTTTTGGCATTTACTCTATTCAGTATCAGTAGCATATACCTATATTGCTTTCTTTGAACAACTTTTATAAGGCTGATATAACCTGGCTACAAACTTCAAGTTGGCACTTATTTGTTAGTTAACAACACAAGATGTTTCACAGTCTGATATCAATTTCTGAAAAAAAGTGTTATTTGAGCCGTTATTTGAGCCGAAAAAAGTATGATCCTGGATAAATATTTGAATCAAATGAAGACTTTATTGTAGGCTTAGAGGCCTAGGTATTTTTCTTATCCTGCAAACTCTGCACAGATTACTTCTAGACATTGGAAAGGCATGCATAAGTACTATAGATGGATTTGAGCAAATTTAATTTGATATAATTAGTCAATAATTTGGAAAAGAAAAACGTGTAAAGACCGCTTTAAAAATGCTATGGGAAATTGTGACATTTATCAACAAACACGATTTTTTAAAACCCGCGGAATGTCACAAAGTGAGATATGTTAATACAGCTACTGACGGAAAGAGAAAATCGGTATTAGAGGTACAGCATTGCAGATAACATAGATAGACTACTTTACCATTAGAGACATGGTTAAGTTAGACATACTGTGTTCAATAAACAATTTACATTCTGCAAATAAATTGTTACTCTTCAGAGAAGAGTGTTTTGAGTAAGCCTCTGTAACATCCACTTTTGTGATTAATCCATTCACATTATTTTTTTTCCTTTAATCTGTTGCAGCAGCTCAGAACAGTCAGGCAGTGTACAGATCAGGAGAGATTAGTTTTAGAAATGGGAATAATCTGAATGTCATAAACCTTCATCTCCCGTTTAACGGCTCTGAACGATCAGGTATGTGCTAAAATTACTCTTAAATGTTACATTGGTTTAAAGTCATCCCGAAACAATATCGGAAATAGGGTCTATGGCTAGACAAACAGCTTTTTAATGGTGAAGAAAGCCTGTCTGGGCATCATTTAAGGTACGGCACCTGGGTAGCACCAGTGGAATAATTTGCTTCCTCACAGAAAAGAAATGTACAAGACTTCTCAACTAAACCCGGAATGTCTCCCCCGAAGTATAATAGTAATAGGCAAGAAGTCAATAGGAGACAGGAGCGAAAGTCAAAGAGACACTGATGGTTGGCATAGTGGCTGAAATGCAATAGGGATCATCTACTCGGCATGTCCAATCATCCCACGAAGTTTCAGAATTCTGGGTCAAACTGTTCTCGAGTGACTGGCATGGATTGGAAACGGGTTTTCCATATTCTGGTCCCTATGACCTTGACCTTTATTCAAGTGACCAAAAAATCACCAGGGGTCATCTACTCAACATTCTGAGTCAATTGATTTTCAAGATATTGATGATAAAGGTTTTCCATGTCCAGGCCCTGTGACCTTGATCATTGATCGAGTGACCAAAAAAACAGTAGGGGTCATTTACCCTGTAAGTCCTGCCACTAACAAACCTAATAATTAATAATGTCTCCCCAGTAGATGCGGGGGTGGAGGGGGTGGGGATGGAGACATAAATATTCAGACTTCCTCTTAATCAAATGCAAGGCTAAGACGCAAGGTATTTTACATACATGTACTAGTATATCATAAGCAAGTATCCCATTACCAAGTTTGAACTTGGTCCCAGGAACGAAACAGTTCGGTTGCTTAGAATGTTTACAAAGAGTTCATAAGAATTTTTTTTTTAAATAAGATTTTTTTTTTTTAAATCTTTCTCCCTAAAAATGGAAGACTTAGATAAAACTGTTTTGTTCCTGGGGCCAAGTTCAAAGAGAGTTAATTATGCGTCTATCGGGCCAAAGCTGCCACAGGAATTAGAATTTCAGATAGAGATACATGACGAAAACGTTTTAAAATCGTCTACGGACAGATAAGACATTATATAGTGTTACATATTGCGGTCCTCTACCAAAGTTGTTTAAACTGGATCCCTTAGGCTAAATTTGTTTCCGACACAGAGCTCAGTGTATTACATCGAGCTGAAAGAAGAGACCCTTTTTAAAATCTCCTTTCCTGGAAGTACAGATGATTTTTTTTAACATAGAAATTTTACATGAAGCAATGCCCTCCTTAATATTTGTTGACTGGTTCCAGTTTGCCCGGCCAATCGTTTAAAAGGGGTTGTGTGTATTGTTTTAACCGCTTGATTACTAGTATGGAAAATGACTATTCACCTTTCTTGTCCTCTTGTTTCCAAAACAATTTATAATTCTTTTTATTTCAGTTCCCGCATACAGTCAAAACAGTTTTGCTTTTTGGAAGGTAACTGGGCGAACAAATGGAGTTGAATCGCAAAGTAAGTACATGGTAGTCTTGAATGTTAACAATTACAAATAGCTTGCTATGTGTAGTTATTCCATCTCGTGAAGTAGTTCAAAGATTATATCATACCGCTGTGGGTGAAATATTTCAGTTTTCCAGTATGTTTTGCATGTTGGTAACTGCTAAAGAATTCAAAATAGTGCGGGGTTTATTTGCATTCAAGAAAGTTATGTTGAATATTTCTTAGTATCAATAGTCTAAATAACAAACTAGAATTGTGTTCAATGTACACTCTGTGCCTACCTCTAAATAGCAAAGTTTAGTACAGACAATCTTCACATGAAGGATATTTGACTAAACGTTTGAAGCAAATTGTATTCAGATAAGGTTGTGCATCTGAGCAACTCTGAATCCATTCCTCCGAAAAATGTATGATGAATTGGACACACCAAATTTCTTCACTACGGGCTATTTTGTGAAATTAAGAAAGGGCCATAATTCTTGAAAAAAAAATAGCCACAGAAAGAAGTCCACTATTTATGGTCATCTTTACATAAAAGGTCCTTCATCTTTGAAATTTTCAAGCATATCCTTTTAATAGTGTTTGAGGAGTTGGACACATAATATTTTTCCCAATTGACCGCAACAGTTCATTCCTTTACGATAATCTGCAGATCGAACTTGTTCATCTGTGAAATTCTGAAGTAAATCAAGTACATAGTGTGGGAGGAGTTGGACACACAAAATTGTTCTCTATATCCTATATAGCAAAATTATCAAAGGGCCAAAACTGCGCAGAAAAAAATGTCCTTCTTTTAAGATCATCTGCACAGCAAGCTTGTTCATCTGTGAAACTTTGAAACAAACTCCTCCCTCCCCTCCCCCCATTTTATAATAAGCCCCCACGTAAATGTAGGGGCATAATAAATTGAAATTTCATCTAAAATATTTTCTATGGCATAACGCCTCTCTTTGCACAAATAATTCAAGTGTACATACGTGTAGGATGTAACTTGGAATGATCAGAATCGTGTAATCAAAAGTTTTGATAATGTTCATAGAATAAAAGAGTTGAAGAAATTGTACACATTTGAAAAAAATCTGGGTTATGTCCCAAAAAGTGGGCATATTACAATCGCACTGTACGTCCGTCCGTGTGTGTTTGTCCGTCCGTGCGTCTGTGTAAATTCTTGTCCGGACTGTAACTCTGCGATCCATAAAGGGATTTTGAAATAACTTAACATAAATGTTCACCATAATGAGACGGCGTGTCATGCGCAAGACTTAGACCCCTAGCTCAAAGGTCAAGGTCAAGCTTAGAGGTAAAATATTGACCGGGTCTGTTTCGTGCCCATGTCATGCGCAAGACTCAGACCCCTAGCTCCAAGGTCAAGGTCACACTTAGAAGTCAAAAGTTAATATGGTCTGTTTCGTGTCCAGTCCGTAACTCTGCCATTGATGAAGGGATTTTGAAATTACGTGGCATAAATGTTCCCCACAATGAGACAACGTGTCATGGGCAAGATCCAGACCCTAGCTCTAAGGTCAATGGTCACACTTAGAGGTTAAATGTTAATATGGTCTGTTTCTTGTCCGGTCGATAATTCTGCCATTGATGAAGGGATTTTAAAATTACTTGGCATAAATATTCTTCATATTGAGATGACATGTCATGTGCAAGACCCAGACCCCTAGCTACAAGGTCAACGTCACACTTGTCAAAGGTGTTTCTTGTCTGGTCAATAACTGCCATTTATCAAGGGATTTGAAAATAATTTTACACAAATGTTAACCATATTGAGGTGTGTCGCGCTTATGACCCGGGTCTCTTTGGTGAAGGTCAATGTCACGAAATGGTGTGTGTGTGTGTGCGCGCGCGCGCGCGCGCGCAGACAACTGTAGCATTCTTGTGCATGCTTCGGGGGCATTTGTCACCAATAGTTACAGCTATTGTTTAAGAATATTTTCATTCATTTTATATTCATAATGTTTTCAGATTCATTCAGTCCAAACAACGGAGAAAGTGACCTAACAAGATCTGGATCACATGTTAGATGTGAAGAAAATGTTCGTCACACTCCAAAAGATGCTCTGGTAGTATCAGGTTTGTAGAAAAGATTCTTAGCAATGAAACTTGTGAGCATAAAAAGTTGCGGTATGTGAATTTTATCAAACATACTTGTTGTGTTGTCTATTTTTATTTTATATATTTTAAAGAAATTATATATGTTTACGGTTGTAGTAATTAATAAAAACTGACGACTGACATCTGTGTGCAGCTTTACATGCATGCATAGTTACAACATTCCTACGGCATATGTTTTAAAACCTGTACATATATTCTATTTAGTAATTGTGTCTTGCACATTTTACTTTCAATTTTAGGGAACAAGTTCGCACCCGATAATGAATACTGCATTACTAATGGTGTGAGGGAAATGACGTTTTGTCGAACAACCAGCGAATAGCACGGGCAGAACGATTCTTGAACGCGAGGAACTTACTGAACAGAAAGAACATACACTTTATTGGTGATAACACACTAGTATCAATATGTTCTGACTGTGAGTAATTGACTTGAAATGATAATGTGTAAACAGCATGAATAACAAATGAATAAATTGGTTTTGCGAATGGGTTGTTATGATATGTGCTCATTTTAGAAATTTTAAAGGAATATTATTTTGTAGTTTAGATCTGTAGTCTAACTGACAGTTCTTTCACCTAGTAAAACCTTATTTAAACAAGCAGGGAAAGTCTTATATTTTTCACTATTAACATCCATTCCAGTTAACCTATGCCACTGTTGACATATAGATTTCAATTAATTTACCTGCGTTAGCTGCCATGCGAAATCGCCATGTAAAGTCGTTGTAGGTGTATACCCTCCTACCCTGAAGTAGAAATGCATTGCTCTAAACAGAATGTATGCATAAGTTCTTTCTGTCCCAAATTGCAGCCCCATATGATATTATAGGCCAAACCATGGAGTCTAATAGCTTAACAAAGATATCATAAGGCATCGGCCCCGACGCTTTAGATTTAGTAATAAGTAGCCCGACTCGCATTCTGAAGTATACACTGAGCCGCCATGATATGATCCAGAAACCCATCTAGTAACATACATAAGTAAGTAAATTGCCCTACAACATTAAGACTGTGCTCCCCACACGAAAAACAAAGAAAGATCTGCCCGTCGACAGTGGTCTAATATGAACAATATTATTCTTTGTTGGCTTACCAAACATAGCATTTGATGTGCACCAATTAACCAACACTGCTCAACTGCATATCGAAAAATGCCAGCCTCAACATCATCTACATTAGTTCCTTTAATAGTAATATCAATTTTAGTGACAAGAACAGACTAAACAGAAAAAGCGATTGTTAGCCGCGTCGCAGTCCGCAGTTTACATCAAACCAGTCGCTTGATACAGTGACAGTGTTGCCTTACACATGTTTCCAGAAATTCTTCACTGTTTAACTTATTCCGTAAAAATGATCTATTAATAAAAGCATACGCCTTAATGAAATGCACAGAATGTTGGTATAGATAACTTCTTTCTACTCTCCAAAATATTCGTTAAAAATGAAACATGGTCGGTGGTGCATCGGCCTTTCCTAAAACCATTTTGCTCATTACAGATAATATTATTAGACACTGCGCATTTCTAAACGCTGTCATTTATAATGAACAATAAAGTTCATGCATGGTGCAAAACAATGACAAGCCCCTATATGACACGTGGTCCCTGGAAGCCATCGTACTCGACTTGGGAATAAGAGTTATTATTATCTGTGTGTCATTCAAACTGATAGGTCTTTTGAAAAGTATTCCAATGGCAAGATGAGTTCTTATTAATAGATGATCTATTAGTAACATTAACAGGCTTAAAACCAACCTTATCATACATTTCTTGTCTAAAAAATTTACGAAACATCTGCATAAAAAGCATCCAGATCACAGCTTTACTGCAAACTCTGTTACAGCTTTAAAATACACCGGTGGGTACTTTTTATAGGGATACAGTACTCTTTAAAACAAATTTATCAGATGTGACGTCATAGGTGTCGTTTCTTTGAGGTGTATGTTCTAATGGGTCCTTTATTCCACGATATTATACATATATTTAAAACAAGAGGGCCATGATGGCCCTATATCGCTCACCTGTTATCATTGCACTTGAGGACAAAAAGGTCCTCAGAAAAAATATCTAAGTCCAAAGGACAGGAACAACAAAGGGAAGAAATTTAACCAAAAAGAAAAAAAATTCTTACAAGGTACAGATATGTCAAAATACACCTAAAAATGGAGGTACCATCCATGTTGTACCACAGAAAAGTGGTCTCGGTTTTTCCCTACGGCCAATAATAAAAAAGTTAAAAATAAGCTATTTATAGTAACGTAAAAGGGAAGTAATTAAAAAAAATTATTGTAAGTGAACAAAAGAAGGATCTGCCAAATAAATCTGTTGACATAAATGAAATTTCAGATCAGTATCTTCATTAGTTACGGAGATATACCCATTTTAATTTGAAATAAAGGGAGGTAATTTGACATAAAATCAGTCCATAGTTATCTACCCTGATTGGTTCAGTCCAACTAATCACAATAATGAAATTTCAAATAAGTCCTATAAGTACTTACTGATATTAATCCATTTTGATTACAATCAGGGGAGGTAATCAGATATAAAATAACTCTGGAACCTACGATTGGATCTGATTTGTCATGGAATCCAAGATTTATTGTTGTTGAAGATATTTTGGAAGTTTGTATCAAATAAAACCATAAATGAAGTATCTATATGGCTGCAAAAGCCAAAATAGCCAATTTTGGACCTTTAAGGGGCCATAACTCTGGAACCCATGATGGAATCTGGTCAGTTCAAGAAAGGAACCAAGATCTTGTGGTAATACAAGTGGTGTGCAAGTTTGGTTAAAATCAAATCATAAACGAAGCTGTTATTGTGCAGACAAGGTCAAAATAGCTAATTTAGTAATTTTGGCCCTTTCAGGGGCCATAACTCTGGAACCCATTATGGGATCTGGCCGGTTTAAAAAAGTAATCGAGATCTTATGGTGACACAAGTTTTGTGCAAGTTTGATTAAATTCAAATCATAAATGAAGCTGCTATTGTGCAGACAATGTCAAAATAGCTAATTCTGGCCCTTTCAGGGGCCATAACTCTGGAACCCATAATGGAATTTCGCCAGTTGAAGAAAGGAACCGAGATCTTATGGTGATACAAGTTGTGTGCAAGTTTGGTTAAAATAAAATCATAAATGAAGCTGCTATTGTGCAGACAAGGTCAAAATAGCTAATAATGGCCCTTTCAGGGGCCATAACTCTGGAACCCATTATGGGATCTGGCCGGTTTAAAAAAGTAATCGAGATCTTATGGTGACACAAGTTTTATGCAAGTTTGATTAAATTCAAATCATAAATGAAGCTGCTATTGTGCAGACAATGTCAAAATAGCTAATTCTGGCCCTTTCAGGGGCCATAACTCTGGAACCCATAATGGAATTTCGCCAGTTGAAGAAAGGAACCGAGATCTTATGGTGATACAAGTTGTGTGCAAGTTTGGTTAAAATAAAATCATAAATGAAGCTGCTATTGTGCAGACAAGGTCAAAATAGCTAATAATGGCCCTTTCAGGGGCCATAACTCTGGAACCCATACTGAAATCTGGCCAGTTCAAGAAAGGAACCGAGATCTTATGGTGATACAAGTTGTGTGCCAGTTTGGTAAAAATCAAGTTATAAATAAAGCTGCTATTGTGCAGACAAGGTCAAAATAGCTAATTTGTCCCTTTCAGGGGCCATAACTCTGGAACCCATAATGG
>NW_026460247.1:0-66787 GCF_021730395.1 Mercenaria mercenaria | reverse complement strand
CTAGACAAACTAACGGAATATTAAAATTCTCGGATGTGAAACTGAACAAAGGGTCCGTCTCAGTACAAGAAAAGGACAGTTCACGAGTCCGTATGCAGAAATACACTGGTTTACAGCAAGTATCATTGAAAGTGGTATTGGTAATAATTCCATATGTTGTCGTTGGAAAGAATGGTTCTCATTACGTCTAGTTGTATTTTATGTAGGGTGAAATAGACGGTACGTCTGTAACATACGGCACGGGAACAGCTACAGGAGCAGCTACAAAACATCTAATGATAGGAGACCTTGTAGATGTCTGGTGTGACAGTGGCACTGGAACTTACATCCCTACTCTTCATTTACTGGCTTTCTTATCAGTCCTGATCCATAAGATCATCATATTATCATTTAAATTTATAAAAAGAAACACATTAACTGCATATAGAGGTATTATAATAAGTGTTCTTAGAGTTATTATTATATGGGGTTCGAGTAGAGTTTCCTCTTTAACCTTGAATATCAAAATACATAATTATTTAGATCTTTATTTGTGGCTCTTAAAATTATATTTTATTTAGAAATTAAATCCTTACAATACATGCAGTTAAACAGGTTATATTTTTGTCTCTGTATTTAAAATTACTTTATGGAAGTATTTTATTTAAAGCATGACATTCAAAGTAATACAAAAATGTCATCAGTAGAACATTATGATGTCATGTTAACTGACGTCATAACATCATACATATGTTTGTATACATTGTATGTTTACCTGAAAAAGTATTTTAATATGAAACATGTTTCAAACTTGAGTTGTCTTCATTCTGTAATTATATCAGTAGAAAATAAATCACATGTTATGTTTTATTATGATACATGCCTAGTTTTAAGACAAGAATTTTATCTACTGCTGTAGAAGTTGAACCAAATTTTAATAACCTTACAGATGATGAGAAAATGATATCAATGATATGGTAAAATTTATAGCCAAAACCTGTTACTTGGTGTTACAATTGAAAAATGATATTCTCTACCCATAGGTTTGGCAAATGTTTTATGGTCTTACTGTAACTATTGTAAAACACTGAAATTTTATTGTAACACAATAATTTTAAAAGAAAATATATATTTTAGATTAATTGTAAAATGTTACCTGATTTTACAGTTGAGAAACAATATTCTTTACCCATAGGTCTTACTGTAAATATTGTAATACAATACTTGTTAATAGCAAATAGATATTTTAGATTGTTAGTAAAATGTAAAATATTATAAAATGTTGTTGTTCTTTTTTAGAAATGTATATTATATATAGTCTCTTGCAAATCTTTATAGATTGGCTTTGTGGGACAAAGTTAATATAGATCTTATATGCATGTATTATATATGTATTATATAATCTTGAACTTTAACTACAGAAATAAATGAGAAAACATGTCATGTAATCTGTATGGCTCCACCTAGAATTCCAGAGGAGAATATATGATAGTTAAGCAAAACACGGGAGACAAACTTTTATTTAAAATAAACATCTGATACACTGTTAAGTAAAGAGTATTCCTGACAGTCACAATAGTTACGAAATAATTAGTGGGAAAAATATTATAATTTCGAAGCTTGAAGCGGAAACTAGAATATAATTTGTTTCAGTTTGATTTTATTCCCTTTTTAGCTCGACCTTTCGAAGAAAAAGTAGAGCTATTGCACTCACCCTGGTGTTGGCGTCGGCGTCGGTGTCGCCGTTGGTTAAAGTTTTTGATAAGGTCAGGTATCTCTGTTACTATCAAAGCTATTGACTTGAAACTTAAAAAAAGTATTTACTATCAAAGTCTTCATCAGGAGAAACAATCCCCATAACTCTGATTTGAATTTTGACAGAATTATGCCCCTTTTTAACATAGAATTTTTTGTTAAAATTTTTGATAAAGTCAAATATCTCTGTTACTATCAAAGCTATTGACTTGAAACTTAAAATAGTTATTTACCATCAAAGTCTACACCAGGGGAATCAACCCCTAGAACTCTGATTGAATTTTGACATAATTATGCCCCTTTTTAACTTAGAATTTTTGGTTAAAATTTTTGATAAAAGTCGAATATCTCTGTTACTGTCAAAGCTTTTGACTTGAAAGTTAAAATACTTATTTACTATCAAAGTCTACACCATGAGAAACAATCCCCATAACTCTGATTTGAATTTTGACATAATTATGCCCCTTTTTAACATAGAATTTTTTGTTAAAATTTTTGATAAAGGCAAATATCTCTGTTACTATTAAAGCTTTTGACTTGAAACTCAAAATAGTTTTTCTTTACTATCAAAGTCTACACCAGCAGACACAATTCCCAAAACTTTGATTTGAATTTTGACAGAGCTCTAACTCAGAGTCAAGCACTGAGAAAAGTCGAGCGCACTGTCTTACAGACAGCTCTTGTTTATTTAAAAAGTAAATACACTGTCGTTAAACTGGAAAATATGTGTATGTATTGGAAACTGAATGACAACAATAGGTGAATATTTTATCAGTGGAGGCCGACGTCATCGCAAATGTTGATGTAAAAAAACTGGACGCTTGTCTGAAAAACACTGATGCAGACGAAATACAGCATCGCGTATGGATGTTTCATTTTGTTGTTGGTTTGGCAGTGACTCCTAGAAAAAATACAGTAATTACAATAAATTAAACTTGCCCCTTTCGAACACCAATTAAATTGACATTAAATAAAGATATATGTCATTACTATACTGTTCAGTTTCTTTAACCATTGCAATTGTTTGCATTCGATGTTTCACTTTACCTTAAAGATGTTGAATTTGATAATAAAACACCTGTTGCCTTTTAGGTTCTGGTCAGTATGATGGAAAAGAGATATCAACCTTGGGCTACGCTTTTGTCTAGGTCGATAAATATTCATATCGACCTTAGGCTCGAAGGCAAGTATTGTGTAATATCAAACAGACTTGTTAAAGCCATGTACAAAATTAGTTGCAACTGATTTTAAAAACCGTTTGAAATAAATTGTATATTTATATTATACATAATATTACATATTTTATACGGGTACACTTGCATGATGAAAATAAAATTGTACATTCATAAAGTTCCGTTAGGCTTTTTATTTCATGTCAAAACACACAAAGTGGCTGTCCATTTAGATATTATGCAGAATACAAAGTGTGTACGTCCCTGTAAAAGGGTTAGACAATAAAGGAAGATATAGATACATGGTTAAAGCAGTATACATACATACATACATTAAATCAAAGTACTGACAGTGCAGCACTGACAGCACTTTAATAGTTAAAAACCAAATACATACAGGATTTGATTCGGCTGACCATATCATCAATATAATACTGCAGTTTGGTGATATATAAAGTTATGCATTCAAACCCCATGTAGAGTAAAAAGATGTTAAGTAAATGCATGTAGCCGATAGTTATTCGTAGTAAATACTGCGTCATTGTTTAGTATTCAAAGTACGTTGAACTATTTCCTACTGGGCATGAGTACTTTTTAAGTTTGTGATCAAGTCCATGGCTGCCTTGAAAGTGGTGACAGAGTATACTAAATTTTCTGGTCTGTAACAATAATGACGTCAGAGGTGGTAAATTATTCCGCATTGAACTACACTGTACAGCGGATAGATGCGAAATAGTTGTGAGATAGTCTTTTCCTGATTAAATTCTGGGTGGTTACATAAAGAAGGTGATTTTGGTAAATCACCTCCCAAAAAGCACTAATTTCAATATTTCACACGAACCCATACAGTTAGATCCATAAAGGGAGGTCATCATCAACAATGGATTAAAAAACTTTCTACAATGTTAATATTCAAACCTTTGGCAGATATTTCAGAAACACAGTTTTAAGAAGAAATAAACATAGTGTGTATGTTGATGACAATACACGTGGCACCCATGTTGTAAACAAAGGCATTTTGAACCTGTGATAAGGATAATCACTGCTTCTGCCACAATACAGCTAAAATGAAGTTAACAATCACTTGAAGAACACCGATCACTTTATGAGGCACTGATCGGCACTTCGTGTGCAATATTGCAATGTGTATATGAGAATGTAATTTTATAGGTTTTACAAGAAACAAGGCAGGTATTTGAATATATTTTATGTTACTTTCTTGCGAAACAAAGGGCAAAATCTAGGGGTATAATGGATTTTACTTTATTAGGGTAGTGACTTATCACACTTTACCAGACTTCTCTCGTTTTTTTCTTTGCTTTTCTGGAGGTAACGGCTCTATATAGGCTTGAAGATCAATGACATAGGCCAAACCTGCGACAGGCACTAGCTCATTTCCTTAAGCAATCTTACCCGAGTTACTATTAGTCAGTCACTTGCAAAATAATACATCCCTACCATTTGCGATTCGAACTTCTACCATAGTTTTTAAAGTTATTCCGATGGAACTTTATAGGAATGATTAACTAAGAATTGAGTGACATATTCCCTGGGGTGGACGAGAGTTGGGACAACCCTTCCTCTATATCCTTTAAGTTCATAGATACACCTATATCCTTCCCTTTTGTTCTGTTGATGTTGTTGAACTTTAATATACTTAACGAAACGAACAACAAAATCTCCATCGGAAGGATCTTGTTCTTCTATCAAATGAGGATAAAGGTTATATGTAAACGCTCACCGTTGTAATAAAAGAAATGCTGTACTAAGTTTAAACAATAATACTCAGATTTAGAGTATACAAAGTTAGGGAAATTTATGCCAAAAGGAAACAGCACAGTGTCATTTAAAGTTGTGAAAGAGTATTTAATATTACATTGACATTATCGTTCATTTTACGCATGCCATTTAGTACGTTTTTATGTTTTGTTGTGTCGAGAAATTTATGTTGTTTCCAGTTTGAAGGCCCCCAGCTCTACCCCGACCTTGACTTTAGATAAGGTCATTGATCAACTGGCAGTAACATAATAGCAAATTGAGTAAAGTGCTGTTATTATTATACCAGATTTGTTGAGCGCCCTTTTCATATGTAATACACGTTCAAAGGCGCTTTACAATTAAACATGTGACACATCGCAGATATGTAGGAAAATAACAAAACATGACATATGCAATCACAAAACTGAAACTGAACAATTTGATTAAAAGCCTTTTTATACGCCCGTTTGAAAAACGGGACGTATTGTGGGAACGCCCCTGGTGGGCGGGCGGGCAGGCGGCGTCCACAGACCTTGTCCGGAGCATATCTTCTACATGCATGGAGGGATTTTGATGAAACTTGGCACAGTTGTTCACCATCATGAGACGGAGTGTCATGCGCAAGAACCAGGTCCCTAGGTCTAAGGTCAAGGTCACACTTAGAGGTCAAAGGTCAAATTCAAGAATGACTTTGTCCGGAGCGTATCTTCTTCATGCATGGAGGGATTTTGATGAAAGTTGGCACAATTGTTCATCATCATGAGACGGAGTGTCATGCGCAAAAACCAGGTCCCTAGGTCTAAGGTCAAGGTCACACTTAGAGGCCAAAGGATACAAGAATGAAAAATTCAAGAATGACTTTGTCCGGAGCATATCTTCTTCATGCATGGAAGGATTTTGATGTAGCTTGGCACAGTTGTTCATCATCATGAGACGGAGTGTCGTGCGCAAAAACCAGGTCCCTAGGTCTAAGGTCAAGGTCACACTTAGAGGCAAAAGGATACAAGAATGAAAAATTCAAGAATGACTTTGTCCGGAGCATATCTTCTTCATGCATGGAAGGATTTTGATGTAGCTTGGCACAGTTGTTCACCATAATGAGAGGGAGTGTCATGCACAAGAACCAGGTCCCTAGGTCTAAGGTCAAGGTCACACTTAGAGGTCAAAGGATACAAGAATGAAAACTTTGTCCGGAGCATATCTTCTTCATGCATGAAAGGACTTTGATGTAGCTTGGCACAATTGTTCACCATCATGAGACGGAGAGTCATGCACTGGTCCCTTCTTTTGAATTACTTCCCTTTGCTGTTACTATAAATAGCTTTTATTGTAATTTTTTCATTACAAGTCGTAGGGAAAAATCGAGACCACTTTTCTGTAGTACAACATGCATGTTACATCCAATTCTGAGGTGTATTTTGAGCTATCTCTACCTGGTAAGGATTTTTGTGTGGACTTGTAATTTTTTTTTTTCGATTTTTTTTTTTTTTTTTTTTTTTTTCTCTTTAAAGATTAACTTCCCTTAGTTGTTACTATAAATAACTTACATTGTAACTTTTTTATAATTGACCTTGGGGGAAAAACCAAGACCACTTTTCTGTGGTACAACATTGATGTTACTTTCAAATTTTGGGTGTATTTTAAGGTATCTCTACCTGGTAAGGATTTTTTTGTGGACTTAGAAAAATAAAAGAATTACAATAATTTCTAAAAAAAACAACATTGTAAACAACTAGAAAATTAAAATTCCATTTGCAAATACAGGTGCTAGTGTAAACAAATTTGCTGTGATGGGCATATATTGTGACATTCTGGCACCCTTGTTTATAAATAATATTTTCAAATGGCGTTGTACATAATAATAAAAAATAATAGTTATTACAACAATATCATAAATGAACAATGATAATATTTACAGCCTTTTTGTAACAAACAGCCATGACCGCTCCCCCACACCTGAGGTCGTTTTACCCCTATTGCCAATACCAGTGCTTTAAACATCTGGTACGCCCAGACGGGCTGCATATAGTGGTTCAACCTCCCGGTAAATGGTGCCATCATGTACTGTTTTAGATAGAAATACCACACATTTCAAGTGAAACTCCAGTCTTGCGTAAAACACACACATAGAACGTCATAACCCTTAAAATGTGACATGATGAAATAAAAGATGGATTGTCAATTTAGTTAATTACATGATGAATTGTACAGTTAAAGAGATCTTTGTCAGCGACGAATGACTTGCCATAGTTCTGTATTACAAAAATAACAATGGCATATTTATTATGAGTAGGAACAGTCACAGTTGGTATCTATGTGTTGTAGAAAATTTTGAAAAGATGTGTTTTGAGAGCTCTTTTGAATGAATTTAGTGATGAATCTTTTCTGAGATTGTCAGGGAGAGAGTTCCATAGTTTTGCGGCGGCAACCCTGAAACTTCTATCCCCGTAGGTAACCAGTCAACTTTTTTGTGGCACAAGGGTTGTTGCTGCATTTGCTGACCTCAGATTTCTAGTTGGCACGTACACCTCCAGTAAGTCTCTCGTATACACCGGCGACTGTCCATGCAAGGCCTTGAATGTTTGAATGAGAATTTTGTATTTGATTCTATCTTGTATTTGAAGCCAATGAAGATCTTTAAGGATTGGTGTTATATGTTCAAAACGGGTTGTTTTCGTAATAAGACGTGCAGCTGTGTTTTGGACATTTTGCAGTTTGCTCGTTGTTGATTTTGGCACGCCGTACAAAAGTGCATTGCAGTAATCTAATCATGAGGTCACAAGCGACTTTATCAGTTGTCAAATATGGTCGAATATGACCAACTTGTCGAAACTTAGAAACTTTATCAAACTGTTGGCATAACATAAAGGAATATGATAACTCTGGTGGTAGAAGCAACATTTGTCTGGTTGCAGTAATATATATAACAAATTATAACAGTCCTCATACAAATGGAAGCAACATACATGTATATAGGCATTTTCATAACTGTTCCTAGAAACGTCATTAAACTACTTGTTGTATCATAGCAACCTTATATAACTGCTATTAGAAACATGTTTTTGAATACTGGCAACATATACATACAAAACACAAATAGAACTGCTATTAGAAACATTTTACTGCTGGCAGTAATATAAAACAAACAACTACTATAACTTCAGTGAGTTGTTACATTGTTTACTTAACAAGAAGCTTGATAATACAATTTGTATTTCATTGGTAAAGATATTTGCTTTCTCTTGTTAGATTTTGATCATGCTTAAAGGCGTTGTCTAGATAATTTAAACTGGTACTTCACTTTATATTATAATGATTTGACAAACGAAACGAATCACCAAGTACAAAGTATATGACTGGTAAAGTCAGTACCGAAACCAAATGCATTATAATCTACAGAATTGATGTCACCAAAATACTACAATTGTCTGTGAAAAATAATGGCTCGTAAATTAAGTGGATCTGGTATTTCCATCTTACCTTGTATGCGTACCATTTTCAAATGAAGATATGTTTCACCGAATTTAGATGTGTTTCCGTATCAACTATCTTTCTTTCAACGTCCATGTCAAGTTTTATTACATTGTCTATAACCGTTACGGTTTCAATACGCACTTGTAGTCTGTGGCGATTATTCTAAAATACGAATTTGTGATTTTTGTTGCTATATTTTATTGGATGAAAAAATGTGAATCATACTGCTAGAAAGGGAAATGAAGTATAAGAGTTACAAAATACAATAATTTGTATTATAATGTCATTCCATTTGAAAGCAAGCAACTTTGATTTTGATTTCAATAGCGTTCAGTTTCCTTTGAATAAATTTGCAGCAGTTACACCTTAAACGGTGAAATAAAAAGGATAAATATCCAGAGAATGTCACGTTCCGAAAACGCAGCCTCCGCAAAACGAAACTCACAGCACGCAAATCTATGAGCGTGCAAACTACCAACACACACACGTACAAAAGAAACGCACAAGGACAAAACGAACAAATAAAGGAACACAATGGGGCACGCCTTGAAACGTTTAGTGGCAAAAACACCACTTTGGAGCTTTGAGCACCTAACCTCTCTCTTAACCCCACCAAGTTCCAAAGTCACGGAACTGTAAATAAAAATTTATCCCCGCCAGGTGAATCTCTAACACACGCAATGGAAACAGAAACTTGATAGAAGTTAGTGATTTTTTATCTCTTGGAAACGCTCTAGTAAATAGAGATCGCATCTGGAAGCTATATCTTTTGCAGGTAAAAATACAACGCACAGTCTTTTAAATCTTAGCATCAAATTCACACGACGGGTTCGGAAACAAGATTATAATATTAATACGAATCAAGAATAACATAACTGCAATTACGTCTAATGCAGACGTGATGAACAGTTGAAAATATTCCACTTTTGCGAAAAAGGCGGGAACTCATTGCGTTTGATATATTTTTACCTATTTTTAAATGAAGTTAAAGATTCTTATTCACAAACATATATTGGGAGATCATTACAAAGTTATTATAATATAATACGTTAACCATTTGTCACTGAACGCGCATATGTAAAACCTTGTAAGGTTTATTAACAGCACGTGAGACGGAGTATCTCTCTGTTAACCTTTGTTAACACACCCTTAAAGCCCCTATAAACACATTCTCTGAAAACAAAAAAGCAGCATTTTTTTGTGATAGAATGAGCTAAAATGACTTCTAAGCTATATATTAGAAATGAATAAAATCAGCAATAGTCCACAAAGCAAAATTATTGCTTCTTAACTTGGCATATTCACTTGTATTTGGTATTTATAGACTTCAGACCTTACCTTTCACGTATAGAAAATCTTTTAGTTCCTATCGAACATTTTGTTTAGTTGAAACAGCATCTTTGTAAGTAATCATGAAAATATCTGAAGGTCTCATCAAAATGTCTCATTATGATTATGGCACTGAATGTGAAAGTGTTGCTCTAATAAAAATTCTTAATCAACCTTCCTGATGTTTGTATATTTTCTGGTTGTTAATGGGTAAAGTTTCTGAGTCAGTATACTCACTTTTTTCAAAATGCTATCTGAAACCAAGCGTCAGAGAAGAAAAATTTCACTTAACTATATCAAAATGAGGAAAGCGTGAGACACTAAAAAGTAGGGAATGTATACTTTATTCTCTGTACCTCTGGATGCATCGGTACCTTTATATTGTAAATGTATACTTATTTTCACACACACAAATGTTAATATAAACCACAGAAAGGGAAAATCAAAGAGAAAGTGTATACTTTACGAGTTAAAAACCTACATGTCTGTTCTGTTTCGTTCATTATACGTACTGTGTACATGTATTACGTGTTCAACCAACCTCTACATTGATCCTATTTGACGATCACCGCCTGGACAAAATGACATGAAAATAATATTATAAGTATTAAAATCATTTAGAAGCATACCGTATATGTAAATGTTACTTTCAACGGGAAATGAATTTTCGTACATTTCTGTCGAGCTCGTAAGGGAGCGAAGACATAGTTGTCCAAATGGCTGTTCGGTGTTTGTGCGTGCGCCAGTGCGTCCGTCCGGATTTCTTTGTCCGGACCATAAGTTTGTCATTCATTGTTGGATTTTAAAATAACTTGGCACAATTGTTGACCACCATGAGACGGCGTGATGCGCGCAAAACCCGTGTCAATATTTTAAAGGTCAAGGTCACACTTGTTTATAGGTCAAATATGGCTATAATTGACCTTGTCTGGACAATAACTTCGTCATTGAATGGGATTATAAAATAACCTGGTACAATTGTTTACCACCATGAGATGGTGTGTCGCGTGCAATGTTCACCGGCGTCAATATATTAAAGGTCAAGGTCACACTTGGAGTTTAAAAGTCAAATATGGCTATAATTGACCTTGTCCGGACCATAACTTTGTCTTTGATTGTGGGATTTTAATATTACTTAGGACAATTGTTCACCACCATGAGTCGGCGTGTCGAGCCCAACACCCGTGTCAGTATCTTAAAGGTTAAGGTCACACTTGGAGTTTAAAGTTCAAATATGGCTATAATTGACCTTGTCCGGACAACAACCTGATTTTAAAATAACCTGGCACAATTGTTTTATTTGGCACAAATGTTTGTCTCAGTGAGACAGAGTTTCGTGTGCAACTCTCAGTCCTTTTGACAGCTGGTGGGCTCGACATGTTGCCTTTGGGCATCTAGTCACTATTTATTGTGTGTAAAGAAATGAGTCCTGTTAAGTTTTCGTCAATTTTTATGAAAGGCGATATAATATTTTCTTTCGTACGATATATGAAGGTTGACTAAATAAAGATAATACTCACTGTCTTACGATATTTATCAATAACTACAACATAAGCTTTTTGTTTGCTCCTTGAATTATAGAAATGGCGATAGTATGTTCATAATTCAAATACTTGGTTTGTTTTTGTTTGATTTGGGATAAGCGCCGTTTTTCAACAGACTTTTAGTCATGTAATAGCGGGCAGCTAACCTAACCAGTGTTTCTGGATTCTGTACCAGTACTAACCTGTTCTCCGCAAGTAACTGCTAACTTCCCCACATGATTCATGAAATGGAGGACAAAATGACTTGTGACATAATTCCTATTATCAAATCGTCACGGTAAACATACGCCTCATGCAGGGATCGACTCTCAGGACCCCGCGAACCGTAGGTCTACGCTGTCCTTATTTCAGTTCAATTTTATTTAGGTATATGATCAAACATGTTTGTTCCAACAAGACAGTTTTGATAGTCAATTAATTGCACAAAAGTCTTTACGGATGATAGACTGATTAGAACAATCTTGCTTGAATGATTAAGAAATGATTTAGTGTTTGTCTCCCGTAATCATTTTGTTTGCTTTTTAGGTAAGAGCCATTTTTCAGTAGTTCATTAGTTTGTCAATATTGTACGGGCAAGTCATGTTTCTTCTTCTCCACACGTAACAACCAACTTCTGCACATATTAAATAAGCCATAAAGGATGTATGATTTCTGACCAAATCAGAATGAATACGGGGGACAGACCTCAAGCCTTTATGATAGACAGAACTTCGATTTACATATTCAGCTCACACGAAGCAGACCGCCATTAATTATGCATATGTGTGTCCATCTATTGTCTTTATAGATTTTGTTAAAATTGATAAAACCATACCAAGCGTGTCCTGTAAACAATTTATGCGAAGGGTTACTGTAATTCATTGGTTTCGCACTGCACGTAATGACAACTTACTTACACCAACCCTATGATCTATAATCACAAAACTGATGTCTTATATTGAAATGTAATGTCGCTGGGATAGCTCCACTTGATCATCGCAATTCACAATATCAGTCGTTGATATATACTGATTATTCTTCCCATTCTTGAGTTCTCAGACATTGTAAGTTTTATAAAAAGTCATTTTCATTTACAATTTTAAAATATATTCATTATTTTATTTTCTACACATTCTCTTTTTATTGTTTCTCATTTATTGTACTTGATAGTATTGCATTCATTTCATTCTCTTCTTTATTTAATCTTACTTATTTAGTTGTGTATATTTCTATATTTTATATTTTATATGACATTTCTTTGACTACATTTTTTGTCTTGTAGTGTTCACATTTTATATGATGTGTTTTTATGTTTTCTTTTGTCTATTTCTGTTATTATTATTTCATGCAGACATAAAAATATAATTCTATTTTTCAATGTAATCCAACGCTTTCCCGTACTTTTCGCAGTTTTTAGGGTTTGGTGCGCGGATTACAAAGAAAAGAAGTGGCAACAGTGGCGGGCTATCCATACCTCAGTCATTTCCAAGAAATGTGAAACCTTCCAGACACTCTTCACCACCTGACTGTACACACCTTTCCAGACGCAAAAGCCAAAAATCACAAGGGGAGAGATCAGGGATATATGGTGGTTGTGTTTAAACCTAAATATAATTCTCCTTGAGGTATTCCTGTACTACGGCTGAACGATAGGCCAGGGTATTGTCATGTAGCATCTTGATGCCACGCGCCTCTATTCTTGGGTGCTTTGCTGTGTTGGTCGAGAACAGCAGAGAAGACATTTTCTGTGTAAATGTACCAGTAACACTACTGAGTTCAGAGACAGGAACTCGAGGCACAATTCCATCGGAGTCAAAGAAAAAGGCATACATAACCCGCCTGATGCTTCTGCTCCGCCAAGTAATAACGGCCTCTCGTTATTTTCACCTAATCACATTTTATCATGTTCTTTATTGTCAGGCTCGAAAAAGTACAGCCACGTCTCATCACCTGTAACAATTTCTTCGATACGCCTAGATTCCTTGTTTTTATATTTGACGGGCAGGGCGAGCGCTTTTTCTACCCTCCTTATTTTGTTCAGGGGTCAATAAATGCGGTATCTAGGATGCACATACTTTACGCAGGTTTAGCCTTTCTTTTAAAATCAGAAAAACCGCTGACGAATTAAGGCCCGATATTTTCGCTATATGCTCCAATGTGTACCTTTCATCTTCCTCGATTATTACTTTCACAGCATCAATGTCTTTGTCAGACACAGCAGTCTGAGGGCGCCATGGACTAGTCCATTTTAGAAATTCAACAATAAAGTAAAAGTTAAGGAGATATCCATCGGGCAATAGTACGGTATGGCAGCGCTCTGTCCCCGTACACTTTGTCCAAGTCAGCTTTAATTTCTGACGCGCTGATGCCAAGCAGTCTGTGTATCTTACAATACGCTCTATGCTCTGCTAGATTAAGCCATGTTTTCAGCCAGTATGATGTATTACATAAATTTTAACTGTTAATTATGCGTTCTTTTGCACGTGATTTAAGTGCCATTTCTGGGCATGCAGTTGGACAGAAAACTTAATACTTTTTCCATTGATATTCACACTGCGGGTGTGCATTCAAATGGGGAAAATACTGGACTGTTGCCACTACTTTTTAAATGCTCCTCGTACAATTTATGCCACTAAGGTTAGATTTGTTTATATAACGTTACTTCAATTTATGTTTTTCATTTCACTGTTTATGTTATATACTTAGGATGAATGTTTACATTATTTTCTTAGAGGACAATATGTTAGATCATATGTTAGGTTGGCTATAGCCATATAATATATTATCCTCTTTAAATAAAGTAATTATTAGTAATGTTATTACTATTATTATTATTAGTAGTAGTAGTATTATGAGACAATATAGATCGAACTTGTATTCATGCACAATAATAATAGAATAGATTTGATTGAGTAGTTCATGGGAGGTCCTCATGCCTAATATCACCTGTTAAAGCGGTTTTTTTGGTATAGTTATAGAATATACTCTTTGTTCTCAAATTGGCTTGGAAAAGGTTGGTGGTTCTACCAAAGTGTGTGTTCGTGTAATAAAAAGTACGTTTTGCCTTTCTCCACAATCAAAGCCTAAAAGGGTACTATATTACAATTAATTATGTGTATGGGACGACAAAGAAGAAAATAAATAGAAAAAAATAACCTCCATTGTCGGCAGTAATGTAGTTTTCAAACTGACTGTAGATACATAGCTGTTTTTCAACAGTTTACTTGCATTTCTGTAAGATGTTTATTTGTCAAGCAAAATTCGTACACTTGATTTCTGGGTTGAATGATTATTCTTATAATTCATTGTAAGTTAAAATATGGATATTAATAATGAACCGATTAGAACAGTTTTTGCTGGAATGATTGAAAAAAAAATGATTTAACGTTTGTCTCCCATATTTCTTTTATTTGTTCTTCTTTTTCTAAGTCAATAATGTAAGGGCAAGTCATAAATATATTCAGTGCTGGGTACTTACCTGTTTTCCGCATGTTTTAACCAACTTCTGAACATGATGAGAGTTCTCTAACAAATCATGACGAAAGAATCTACGCCTCATACATGGATAAGAACTCTCGACGTTACGATAGACATAACTCGGTTTTACATATTCAGCTAATCTTATAAGCGTTACGTTTATTTAACTCGAACACTAGTTTCAAATTTAGTTTTACTTCATATCAGATATGCTTTTGGTATCAGATACAGAAAAGTTTTCCTGTCACATGTGAACCTTTTGCTTTAAATTCAGATCGAAGTTCATGTATACCTACGAACAATCAGTTTTTTTTTCAAATATGTTCAACATGAACATTACCAGCTTAGGCATAACCTAAGGATATGTAGTGATCAAACATGAATGACTAACATTATGTAGGCGAAACATTCTGCATGGAAGAAAATAAGAAGACGTTTAAGAAGCATACAGCGCGGCTTATAGAAAAGGATTGATTGAGTCTGTTCGTTAGAGGTCCTCATCATATCCCATATCACCTGTGTAAGCGGAATTGTTTGTACAGTTATGGATATATACTTTTTTTTCTCTCAGACTGACTTAAAGAAGGTTGGTGGTTCTATCTGGATGTCTGTTCTTATCTGAAATAATAAAATGTACGTAGGGTCCTTTTCCACAATCAAAGGCTGGAAAACTACCATTTGACTATAATTGTGTCGGCGCGGCAAAGAGAAAACAAAACTTACCTTTACTGTCGGCGGTAATGTAGTTTTAAGGCTGATAGTAGCTACAAAACTTTTTTCAACCGTTTATTTGCATTTCTGTAAGATGTACACGTCAAATTCCCGTGCATACTCGCTTCTTACGGTGACAGAACTCACGACGTTACAAGCGACAGAACTTCGTATTACGTATTCAGCTGATCGTACTTCTAACGCACGTAGCAGACCTATATCAAACATGTAATTAACAAGGTGTAGCTACACGTGTCTGTTGTGAGAGTTGCATTGTATATTTGATCAGACAAATATTTTCAAAGTAAAAGATTCGTTGAACAGTTCAGTGGTTATGGTATTATCGCTTTGGTTTCGAAACCTAGCTTCGGGTGTTGATATTTTCTTATTTGATGTACCTGAAATAATAAAAAGTACATTGGTCTTCCTCCATAATCAACGGCAGGTAAGCTATCATATGACCTATTATTGTGTAGGTGTGATAATGAATACAAGAAAATTCACCTTTACTGTCGGCGGTTATCAAACTTGATTTCTAGGTTCAACAGTAACCGAATTAAAAACAAATACATCGAAAGTGGTTATTTTTACATTTGAACAACTCTTGCTGTAATGATTGAAAAAAATATTCAACATTTGTCTCCCATAATCGTATTGTTTGATTTTCGGTTAGCGCCATTTTTAGACAATGTAGTTTATCAGCAAGCCGTTAATCTAATCAGTGTTCCTGGATTCTGAACGGGTACTTACCTGTCCAGTATATGTAACAACCAATTGTCCACATCCATGAGAGGAAGAAGACGTGTGATCCCATTACGCTATGAATATATAACTATTCAGTTATTTCAAAATATGCAATATCTTGAAACTATGAAACAAAGGCAAGCAATGATAAGAAGAATGAAATAAAAAAAAACACAATCGTTCAATACATTATCATTTTGGAGAATACAGATCTTCATATGAATACGAAATTAAATTAATAAAACCATCATTTCAGTCATATCTATAAATCAAGCATTTACCGAATACCAATATTTTCATCGGAACATAATTAAACGTTAAGTTCATGAAACTCGAACCCTAGTTAAAAAATCTAGTTTTACTTCATGTCAGATATGCATTTGGTATCAGAGACAGTAATAAAATGTTATCATATCACACTTAACATTCAAATCTGAATTCATGTATACCTAAGTGCAAATGAATCAGTTCATTTAAATCTGGTCATGATTGTATGACATTATACACATCACAGTCTTAAGCATAATCTTGGGTCATGTAGTGGTCAAAAATAACATTATGCAGGCAAATAATTCAACATGGAACAAGAAGAAAAGACCGTTTTCAAGCATAGAACACAGCTAAGCAAATAAATATAGCATCGGTTTGATTTGATGGAATATGCAATAATCAGAAAATGATTACATGTTTGTCTTCCATAACCGTTTAGTTTGTTTTCAGGGTAAGAGCCGTTTTTTAACATTTCAGTAGTTAAGTAAAGGAGAGTTGTTCCTTGATTTTTGCATGTAAGAACCAACTTCCCCACATGAATCAGAGGAAAGAACGTATGGTTTCAGACACAATGCTTTTATCAAAATGTCACGGAAAACATACGCCTTGTACCGGGATTAAACGCATTACCTTATGATCCATAGAACTGCTCTCTCCATATTCAGTTAACCGTACTTCGAACACATGTGGCTGACCTATGTTTATTGTTGATATGTTCCTCCACCTATTATTTTTATAGCTTATTTCCAATTGTTAAGATCATGGTTCCTAATGCTTTTGTAATACCAGGTATCAGCACTGGTATTTGAAATACGTCTTCAATGTAAACGTTTGTCACAAATTTGCAGCCAGATAAGAACTAAATCCCTGATCCACAAATATCATTATCAAAGCCGTGACACCTCAGACCTTGGACGGTCTGAAACTCTGACGTGTAGAGAGCTATCTTTGTAAATAGACATCTACACTGTCCTTGGGTATATAGTTAATCTTTATCTGGTACTGCAGGTCTACCTACTCATTGTGACCTTGCGTAGGCAAAGTATGCCCATTATATCTATGAAGCTATCCTGCTGTTTGTTAAAAAAGAACTTGTTTACTTGGAAAATGATGTTTACAATAGTTTCAGGTTGGTGTAAGATGGAGGGTTGGGGAAAGAAGAAATATGGATTGATGGTACTTGAGTTTTAGAAATTTATGGTAATTGAATGTTAGAAAGTTAAGACCCTTTCAAGCAGTTTGTTCATTTGTTAGTTTGTTTTGGGTTTAACGCCGTTTTTCAACAATGTTTCAGATATGTGACAGCGGCCAGTTAACCTAACCACTGTTCCTGGATTCTGTACCAGTACAAACCTGTTCTCCGCAAGTAACTACCAACTCCTCCACATTAATCAGCGGTGGAGGACGAATGATTTCAGACACATAGCCTCGCCTAGAGCTCGAACTCGCGAGCCCGCGATCCGTAGATTTGCGCTCTCCCTATTGTGCTAAGTGGGCGGGCTACCTTTCAAGTAAAAACCACTAAGTATATTTTTTCACTTTTGTTTCTTTTTATGAATTTTGCTCTTACAGTAAGTGTTGTTTTTTCATAATTTTATAGTCACATGGAAAATGCGCTTAACCGGGGAGCTAACATTGAATAATATTTTAACGCTAATTACCGCTTATCAATTTATCAATTTCGAAATGAACGTGTGGTCTGTTTGATGTCCTGTGTACCTAATAATACACCTCATATATATATCAATATCCTTTCAAATTAAGGGCAATGTTGTGACAAGTACATTCTTTCTTTGACATTTAGGGAGAAGTCGTTGACGGCTTCTAACATTCTACTCGCCGATGTGCAGAGCTGATGTCATTCAGAATTCAGATGAATATACATTACACAATTATATATACATTTATTCGTATAAAGCAGAGACGTTTATTGGTATACATTGTAAAAACTTTACACGTGATTTATACTCGTTCGAATTCTGTTTTACTTTTCAGCTGCAAAGAAAGAGAGAATTAGAGACTTACTTACCTTCATGTAATAATATGTGTCTGTTAAAATGAGATATATACGTTTTTTTGCTTGTAGTCAAATAAATTTTCTAAATATAGATATATTGTCTATATATTTATAGATAATTACCTGCAGTTTGTATACTTACAGCTAATAAGCATGCTGAAACTTCTAGTTGCTGAGAAGTAAGTAGGCATCAAGTAGTTTATTGGATTTAACGCCGTAAATATAAACTTTGCTTCCTTTTAATATTAGTATGTTCCTAACACATGATTATCACTGTCTAAGGCATAACCTGATTACCAAGGGTATTAAAACAAGAAGGAGTTACCCTTTGATCAATTTGGTATGGCATGCACTCTTGAAACAATTCATTAGCCATACAGATATAACATTATTGTGTATCATATATAAGAACAATGGATGTAAGCAAGAATATTGTGGATTTAAGTGTCGTCATAATGTAGCGCTGAATGTGTAAAAACATACAATACTCTCGATTATAGAGAAATTCATATACAGGTATGCGAGCCTATGTAGACAGTTAATATAGTGCAACTAAAGGTTTCTGTTTTCTGAGAATTGCATGGTAATTTGATCAGTTAAATATTTTTCAAAGATATAGATTCGTTGACCGGTGCAGATTTTATATAACTGTTCTCATTTTTCTTTGTTGTGCTAGCCTCTGTGCTCGAGTGGTTATGGCCATATTGGTTTGGGTGTTGGTATTTCTTCAAGCTCTCCAACTGACTTAGAGAAAGCCGGTGGTCCAACCTAGGTGTTAATTCATGTTTAAAATAATAAAATATATGTGGGGGTCTTCCTCCATCAGCAAATGCTGGAGTGCCAACATATGACCTATAATTGTGTCGATATGATATGACAAAAATACAACAAAACTTACCTTTACTATCGGCGTTAGTCTAGTTTTGAAACTAACAGGAGCTAAATCCAGCCGTTCACGTGCATTTATGTACGATGTAAAAATGTACACGTTAAATTCCCAAGTAAACCTCGTACACTTGATGTCTAGGTTCAGTAATAATGCCGAACTTAAATAATACCTTGGAAATTGTAATAAGTATATTACGAACAAATTATTTGAACAACTCGTGCTTTAATGGTTGAAAAAGTATTCAAGGCTTGTATTCGTTTTATTTGTTTTTAGGGCTAGCGCCATTTTTCAACAGGGTAGTAGCTTCTCAGCCATGTTAGGACAAGTCGTTAATAGTTTTAGGTTGAGGTAGAATGTGGGAATGGGGACTGGGGAGAGATTCAAGGATGATGGATTGTGTTTCCAAAGGATTATATAAGATGTTCTGCTGTCCATGAGCAGATTTAATCAAATCTAGCCTCAAACATTTTCATTTTGTCGTTCTACCCCAACTGTGGAGCTTATAGTTTTTCTATCAAATAAATATAATCATTATGGAGTAATGCGCAATTAGAAGAAGTCTTTACAATTTTAAATTTTACTCAGCCTTACAACATATTTCGTAATTGTTAAAATGTTTATTGTCAAACCCTGGTTTATATATAACACACAATTTGAGGAATTTGCAGGTATTTGATGGTGCGTTTTTGGAGGTGGGGGCGATGAGTGGGCATTCTTTTGCTAAATTCTTTTTATAAAGTATTTAGTGGCACACAGTACATGTAATTTGCAGTTCAATATGGCGAATTGTAAATCTTAGTATTTTAAACTAAGAAGTATTACATGTGTACATATGAATGGTAATCATCATACTTTCATTTGTTCTCAAAGTGCAGTGTATTCTCGCTTTTCTCTTAGAATTCTTTTTATATTGTTTCTGCCTGTCGGTGTGGCTATGTTACTTCAGAAAATCCATGCTGGAGTAAACTTTTTCATATTTTCTAATTATATTTAAAATAGATGATGTTATATATTCATATTAAGCCACTGTTTTCATTTTAAACTACGGGCTTATCCAATATAATTTTGTTCAGATATAATCATGTTATGTTTTATTTTTGTTTTTGTTTTTGTAGCTGTCTGTAACTCATTATTTATATTTCTTAGAACCCATGAATACATTAATAGGAAACTCAGTATGACTACTCTAACATGTATGTATAGAGATATGGCCTTCACATAACGACATGATATTGCAACATACCTTGTGTGAAAGGGCACACGCCTCTTGTATCTAATGTATGAATCGATGTAGACCTTGTGTAAATACAGCATACCTTGTCAATTGTAGCACTGGCGTAGCTCTCGAATAAAATCTCTTCTTACATTTCACTAGACAACCAAGGTCATATAACATATGGAGGACTAATTTTGATAAGAATTCGAAAGAAAATATTGATGTTCTCCGCGTGGGGCAATTCTCCACAAAACAATCAATATAAATAATAAAATCTGTAAAACGATCCTTTGGAAGCAAAGAATTGGCAACCAAGAAGAATACTAGCAGACTCGATTTGACTGCGTCTGTTCAAGTCATGTACAAGATATCATACAACGTACTAAAATGACAATATTATATTCAACCGGACAACATAGTCCTTGGTTTAGAAATCTACAAAAGCTATTTGTTTTTATTATCTTTAGCAGTTTATATCATCTTACTTTGGATATGTTATATTTATTAGTGAAATTGGGCCTCTGTTACCTTGACCTGTACATGAAGATCTGAACAGCAAATATTTTATGTCTCGATTCAGTCGTTCATACCTCTGTCTTCATCAGGTCTGGTTCAACATCTCAGTCAGTGCTCTGTTGTTTTCTTATGCCTGATCGCTTTATTGACGCAGCCTCTTCACCGTTTTCTTTACATTTCCATTACCTTAAATAATTAAACTGGCAGGAAATCAATATGATACATGTTTTTAATAATATAAAGTTCTTTGGGTCTTCCTCCATAAACAAATGACCTATAATTTTGTCGGTATGATATGATAAAAATACAACAAAACTAACCTTACTATTGGCGTTTATCTACTTTTGAAGCTAACAAGAGCTATTTAATAGTCGGTTTTTCTACCGTTTACGTGCATTTATGTACGACGTACACGTTAAATTACCAAAGTAAAACTCGCACACCTGATTTCTAGGTTTAATAGCAATTCCGAACTTAAATAATACCTCGGAAATGGTTATTTGTATATAAAGAACATACCATGTGAACAACTCTTGCTGTAATGAGAGAAAACTATTTAACATTTGTCTCCCATATTTGTTTTCTGGTTAGCGCCATTTTGCAACAATGTAGAAGTTTTTCAGCTATGTTAGTGCAAGTCGGTACGCTAATCAGTGTTCCTAGATTCTGTAGAGGTACAAATCTATTTTTCACGTGTAACAGCAACTTGTGCATATGAATGTGAGGAGGAAGAGGTATGATTTAAGCCACAACGTCTTCATCAAATCTTCACGGCGAACATACACCTATTGCGCGGATCAAACTTACAAGACTACACTTGACACTTAAACTTAAGTTTTAGATACAGTTTCAAAAAGCGTATGCAGCTGTCTTTAAAAACCTATTTTTTGTCTATTCATAATATAATTTACATACAAAACGTCTGTTTAAGTTTCTGACCTTAGATATGACACTTAAACGATAAAAGGCAAGGGAAGATTTCTCAAATACACAGAGCACCCCAAAACACAGCCATAGAGCCATGTATCACAAAGCAATTCCACAACCAAAAGAAGCTGTAACGGAAAAATATTGTGGATGGATTGCTTCGAAAATACAACGACAAGCACACTTAAGTTATATATGGAAATTACAGGTAATGTGTGTGTGTGTGGGTGGTGGGGTGGAGGGGTGGGGGGGGGGGGGGGGGGGGGGGTGGAAGGGGTTATATATGTAAACTCACTCTATATGTTGTGAATTGCGTTATATGTCTAAATGCTTATGCTATATTAAATATCTCCAGGAAAATAGATAGGGTCGCAATCCCTGATCCTCAAAATATGGTTGTAGGAAGTACTTACTGAATTTGTAAATGATGTTTAGAATAGTTTCAGGTTGTGGTAGGATGTGGTAATGGGATAGGGTGCAAGGTGCAATGATGATGGATGGTACTTACTTCCAAAGGCTCTTATTGTGAAAGATGTTCTGCCGTCCATGAACAGGCTCAGTCAAACCGAGCCTGAAATATTTTCATTTTGTGTTGTGCTGAGCGAGCTATGGAGCTTCCGATTTTTCTATTCTGTTTGTTATGGAGTTATGTACAAACGTTAGTAGATAAAATCTGTTTTTACAATTTTAACTTATACTCAGCTTTAGAATGTATTTCGTAATTGTTAAACTAATTATTGTCAAACCCTGGTTTGTGAGGAATTTGCAGGTATTTTGATAGGATGGGAGTATGTGTTTGTTGAAGGGGGGTGGGGGGGGGGTGAGTATAATTGAGCATGCTTTGACTAAAGTTATTTTGATAAAATGTTGAAATATTGAACAGCCCACAGTATTTCTAATTTGCATTTCATAATGGCATATTGCATATCTCAGTAGTTTAAACTAAGATGTATAACATCTGTACACATGAATATTATTATTATTATTATTATTATACCAGATTTGTTTAGCGCCCTTTTCATATGTTTCATATGAAATATATGTTCAAGGGCGCTTTACAATTAAACATGTGACATATCGCAGATATGTAGGAAAATCACAAAACATGACACATGCAATCATAAAACTGAAACTGAATAATTTGATTAAACACCTACTTTTATAAATGATATATTCAATGGCGTTGTATATAAAAATAACAACAATTATCATAACAATATCAATAATGACAATGATCATAATTACTGCCCTATTGTAACAAACAGTCATGACTGCACCCCTCCCCTTGAGGTTATTTTACCCCTATTGCCAGTACCAGTGCCTAAAACATCGGGTACGCCCAGACGAGCTGCATATAGAGGTTCAAACACCCCGGATTAATGGTGCCATCGTATACTGTATTATAAAGAAATACCACACACCACCCTACCCATAGAGCCTTACCAATAAGTGCGTTTATTAAACAGACCTTGGAAATAAAAATGTATAGTAAAGAGATCTTTGTCTGAGATTGTCAGGAAGACAATTCCATAGTTTTGCGGCGGCAACTCTGAAACTTCTGTCACCGTAGGAAACCAGTCGACTTTTTGTGGCACAAGGGTTGTTGTTGCACTTGCTGATCTCAGATTTCTAGCTGGCACGTTAACATCCAGTAAGTCTATCATATACACCGGCGACTGTCCATGCAAGGCCTTGAATGTTTGAATGAGAATTTTGTATTTGATTCTGTCTTGTATTTGAAGCCAATGAAGATCTTTAAGGATTGGTGTTATATGTTCAAAACAAGTTGTTTTCGTATAATACGACGTGCAGCTGTGTTTTGAACATTTTGCAGTTTGCTCGTTGTTGATTTTGGCACGCCATGCAAAAGAGCGTTGCATTAATCTAATCGTGAGGTCACAAGCGAGTTTTTAAGGCTTTTGATAGCGTCAGTTTTCAAATATGGTCGATGGTGACCAATTCGTCGTATTTGACCATAGCATGTTCGAGTCACAGAATTAATATGATAGTCCATGTGCATGTTCGAATCAAGCGTGGCACCAAGGTTTTTGATGGTCTAATGCTCGAATCGCCAACTTTCAGTTCCAGATTTTCAACATTTTTGGAGTGTTTTTGACTCGAAAAAAGAACTGCTTCAGTTGTGTCTGCGTTCAATTTTAATGTTTGAATTTATCCATGAGATGATTTCTTTTAGGCATTGTTCAACTCGCGTGATTGTGACTGCCTTTGATGCTTGGTCAAGTGATTTAAACGATAGATAGAATTTGGAGTCATCTGCATTAAAAATGGTGGTTTAGACCGTGGTTTCTACAGATGGACCCGACTGGCTTTGTGTACATCGTGTAGAATGTTGGTCCTAGAACTAGAGATGGTACCTACCCAAGTAAATCTAAGGGGAACAACTCTGAATTGACCAATAAACTGAAGCTAACTTAAAGCATTGGACAAAATTGAAAGAAAAATCAGATAGGTCCTTTTTCCAACAAATGATCAAGCAGACAAAATATGACCTGCATTTGTTTGAATCTCACTGTATTCAATATACAATATGCACACTTTTCTCATGGCTTACACTGACAGTTATTTTATAAGTTGTAGCGATGTTGCATGAAGATAATGTAAAATAATGCATACATTCCTTTAAAGAAAATTCACGAAATTAAGAAACGTTATTAAGTTCTGATCTTTTAGTCAAAGTTATTTATTGTTCTTAATGGTGATACATTGGTTTCGCAAAATTTATATATTAGAATGTAAAATTTCTTTATCCAACAATGAGAAAAAAACAAAACAAAGTTAAACTGGTATCACTTTTGTGTAACAAAGTAGCTAGATTGCGTATATTTATCACTTAAATGAATCATTTTGAAAGTGTTTCTTATGCTTTAGTCATTTGGAAGAGTTTCTCTTACTGTTCAGGAGTAGTTTGCTTCAAATAATGTAACAAAAATTAATTGTAGTCGAATATAATTACAATGTTTTAAGGTAGTGGTTGTAATTACAAGGGAGTCAGTGGCGCAGTGGTTAGCAGGTTGGACTACAACTCCAGCGGTCCGGGTTCGATTCCCGGTCGCGGCTGATATCCCGACTAGTATTCAGTGCTGGGTGATTTACTTAAATTGGTACTGTTTCCAGCAGTATCGGCCTAGACTGGATGCTGGGGAGGTAAATATGACACCTGCCGTGGGCTCGGCTGGAAATAAGTTGTTCCATCCATTCCAGGTGGGGACTTTCGTCGACTACCCACGTTAAACAAGAAACTTTACCTTTACTTTTTACCCGAATTGTGTGCATTTATGAATGGGAAATATTGATGGTAAAATGGTGTAGGGTTTTTTGTACATTATAAAATCTTTAATAACTTCTTTCAGGTAAATATTTGGTATCTGTTTGGTAAGCTTATGATAAGGAGCATGTCATTCTCTTTAACTCAGAATTTTTTCAAGCGTTTTAGACTCTTGGCTAGTCTTGGATTTTGACTTTATTAAAAGACAAAAGGAAGTTCAGTATAAGCTCTTTCAATGTGTTGAAAGTAGACTGAACTTACATTATACTCTATTGAATTAATTTAGCTGTGGAAACTTTTGATATAGACTATAACTGGGGAAATCCTGTAATCATTGAGAAACGGTCAATACAAGAGTTGTCCATTCTGCTTCAGATATTTTGAAAAAGTCGTTTTTCAAATATCAAATAATTCTATTTTTACATGGAGAAGGGGAAAACCATAAATATATTTAAAAAATTGGTGCACTAAGCTATCATTTCACTCTGAAAAAATATGTAAAGATGAATTTGAAGTTTTTAAGTACCATCTCTACTAGAACAGATCCTTGAGAAACATTGAATTTCATTAGGACTGGTTCAGAGAGTTTGCCATCGATGCATACTGTTTGGTAGCGGTCTGTTAGATATGATGCCACCCATTGAAGAGGTTTATCGGCGAATCCAAAGTTAAATTCGAGTCTACGAAAAAGGGTGTTATGGTCAATGGTGTTGAATGCAGCCAACAGGTCCATCATCACAAGTACTGTGACGTCACCTTTGAGATTTGAGAATGTCGTTCTGAACATTTAACAATGCGGTTTCAGTTGAATGAAATGTTCTGTATGTTGACTGGTTAATTTCATGCAATTGATTGTTTGTCAAATGTTTCTCAATTCTTCTGTTTACCACTTTTTCGAGGATTTTTGAGACGTATGGCAGATTGGAAACAGGACTGTAATTCTTGAGTGTGATATGGTTAAGATTTGGCTTTTTAACAAAGGTCTTATTCGAGATGTTTTAAATGATTTTGGCACGATTGCACTATGTAGAGAGATGTTAACAATTTTCGTCAATATTGGGAGAAGTTCGTTTCTACACAATTTCTAGAGCCATGTAGGAACAGGGTCTAATTCACATGACTTATTAGCTGACTGTTGAACAAGTATTTTCACTTCCTCCTCTGTTGCCGGACTGAAACTAGCCAAACGCGCAATATCACATAGTTCTATGGGTCTGGCTTCTGTAGTTACTGATTCACTGTGATCCTGGGATGCAATATTAGTTCTGATTGTTTCTATTTTATGTATGAAGAAATCGCTGAACTCCTGTGCTAGTACTTCTGGGTTCTTGCCTGATGGAAGTGCAACTTCGCTTGGACCATTCAATAAGTGTTTTGTTATTTTGAACAAACGTTTTTTGGTCTCGTTCACTTGATTCTACTTGCTCTGAATAATAATCAATTCTTGCCTTTTTTTTAACATTTTGTTAACGATTGCGCATTGGTTCCTATATATTAAGTGGCCACAGGTGAGTCTTTAAGTCTACCATTTACGTTCTTGTTTACGTTCTAAATGTTTGGCATCGTGGAGCCCTTCCGTGAACCAGTGACAAGATGGTCTTAATATGATGGTTTTTGAACACAAAGGCGCATGACTGTCAATTAAAGCTGAAAATTCACTATTGTATGATGAAACAAGAGTTTCTGCATCTGATGTACTCTGTGACAGATTAAAAAGTCAGATGATAGAATATCAGCTTTGAAAGAATCAACGTTAATTGAACGGAGTTTCCTGTATGTCACAGTTTTCTTTACCGGAGGGGTTTCGCAGCAAGTGCATTAAATATTACCGCCAAATGGTCCTTGGCTATTTTTCCAGAGCTATCTGATAATCCAGGATTAGTCAATACTACTGCCGATACTGTGTAATCCATGTCTCTGGTGATGACCACGTCTAGTGTATGACCGTGGACGCGGGTGGGCCCTTTCACATGTTGATACATGCCACAAGATTGTAACACACAGTTAAATCTGATGGTGTCACGATCAGGAAGAATGTCCAAATGAAAATTCAGATCGCCAGTGATAATGATATTCTTGTCAATTGCGGCATATTTTGATAAGAAATCTGGCCACTCGATATCCAAAAAATCATTTGTATTCAAACCATTTTCTTTGATGGAGGAGGACTGTACATAACGACCATGAGCAATGTGTAGTTGTTGATACTTACATAACACTCAGTATGTTCAAATGTTGAAAATGTATTGTCAACAGTTGAACAGACTATTTTTACATCTATCACCGATCTACAGATCAGGGCCACCCCATCTCCCCGCTCACTACCAGGGCGTGACACATGCTTGATTTTGTACCCATCAGGTAACAGTTCACCTAGACATGCTTTATCAACTGAGGGGCACCACGTCTCAGTCACTGCAGTAAGATCTAGATCATTCGAGTGTATAAAGTCACAGAAGGATGTCGCTTTGTTTTTCAAGGATCATGGGTTTGCAACAAATGTTTTATATTTTTCTGGCCTTTAACTATTGTTTGGGATTCATATTTTATGTGGGATATATTCATTGTTCTTCTAGAGTCCAGCACTTCTTTATTGATAATTTTAATGCTTTGATCTATATGTTGATATTACAGTTGAAATTGCCTTAGGTAATGTTTTAATATTGTCCAGATTGATCCCTTTATTGATATCCCAATTACGTGTAAGCTGATTATGACCACCTCTGGCTGATCTGTATATCAAAATATCATAATCCTTTAGAATTTTCAATGTTTCTTTGTCCGGTCGTGAAACCTTCTGGGTATGTTTTCCAATTTCAAAAATTGGTCTCTATTATATTTTATAAAGCACATCACATTATGTTTGTGAGATTGTGTACACTAAAATAATTACACTATTTTACAGGTAAAAGCAGTCTATTTTATTGTACATCCAATTGTTTTGTTGACTAAAATCCACTATCGAATAAATAAATCCAATTAAAATCACAGAAATGTTATCTACATATATTCATGAAAAACTGTGCAAAAAAATCCTGGTTCTAAAGTCACTAGTTTTTACAGAATAATCAAATAATCAAAATGTCAAGAGCACAAATTTCTGCTGTCTATACTTGGCACAACAATATGCTTCAATTTTAGTAATCATCTCATTTTAAGGGGTTGTTAGAGTTTTTCATATTTTCTAATTATATTTACTATATTCACTGTTATATATTTATGCCATGCCATTGTTTTAATTTTAAACTATAGAATAAAATCACGGGCTTATGCTATTTTTTTTCGTTTCATTTGTACGTGAAGCCAATTACGAAGCGATTAAGTCACCTTTATCAAAGGTTTGTCTGTAACTCATTATTTATATAGATTGATAGATAGATAGATGTTTATTCAGGTTAAAACACACATGTACATATACAAGTTACAAATGACATTTATCACACATTAAAACAATTTACACAAATTTAAGCTAAAATATCCAGTAGTTGGGTAGCTAAAAAGTTATTTATATTATATTAATTTATTATGTTACCTTGATCATGAGTGATCCGAACATCAAAATTCCTCTGCTTTGCTTCAGTCGTTCATGCTTCTCTCTTCATCAGGTCTGGTTCAACATCTCGATTTATGCTCTGTTGTTTGCATATGTCTGGTCGCATTTCTGACACAGCCTCATCACGCTTAGGTTTCCTGTCATTTCAATTACCTTAAATAATTAAGCCGGTAGAAAAGCAATATGATAGTAAAATTGTAAATATTTGTCACCATAATAAAACTATTTTGACCTTTATACTTAGCATTGTGCATATTTGTTATATTTTAGAAAGCTTTTACTTTCGTGCCCTTTAAAATCACTTGATAAATATAATTCACATAAATAAAACTGGCAGACAACCAAAAGTGTCCAAGTATAAATTATTATGAAGTATATAAAAAATTAAAATCAGTTTCAGTATAATGCAATAAGCTCACTTGAACACTATTTTACCTGAGTTGTATAACTTTTCTGTTTGTGTTTGCTAGCAGCAGTGAAGGTGGGTTGTCTAGAACTTTACCTGACCTACGTAGCAGCGGAGGTGGGGCGTCTAGAACATTTTCTGATCTATATAGCAGTAAAGGTTGGTCATCTAAAACTTTGCCTGATCTAGGTAGCGGTGGTGTTGAGTCCTCTAGAACTTAGTCATCTAGAATCTTTAAGTGCAGTTGCAAGAAACAGTGAAAGAAATCCATATAAAATTAAATTGTTGTCTCTCCCTAAGCACGGCTGTTCTTACAAAATTCTATAAAGCATTTGATTGTTAGATAGAAGAAAATTTGAATACAACACACTCAAGGATATTTCAAAAACAAGAAAAGCAACAACTGCAAACACACAGAACATTGCCTTGTTGAACAAACTTATACAATAGGAAGAAAAACAGAAGGATTCCAAGAAAACGCTACATAGAATAAATATCTCATTTCCAACCAGTCCATAAAAGCCAAAAACCAACACAAACAAAACTAAACACATGAATCTAAGTTTTCACAGAACAACACAGACTAGTCAACATTATTTCACCTTTACACACATTCCGCCAAAACCTACAGCCAAATACACAAAACACCTAAATTACCACAGAGGAACACAGACCAAAAAACATTATTTCACCTTCGCAAGCAATCCACCAAACCGACAACCAAAGAACACATTAATTACATAAGAGGAAGACATAGCAATAAACGCAAACAGACAGAAAGAACAATTTTATTCAAATTGTAAATAAACGTGACAGAAGTCACGGAACTGTGCAATCCAAAGTGATTTTCAAAGAAGTGGTTTAATGATCATATGAGTTGTTAAAGTTACATATTTACCACACAATCTTTATACAATTCAATATCCTATATACAATTTTCCCAGACTTTTTTCCCAGCGTGTAGCCTATCAAACCTACAATAAAACAAAATTGAAAAAAAAGTTAAATATAACGGCAGTACTTTTCTAATCTTTTAAGAAATGAAGTTTGATCCAGACGTTCGAATTCTGAAATGGAATAATTGGATTTCTGGTTAGACCGACCGAACGCTATCGTTCACGCTTTTTACACTCCCAAGTATTTTATGCATACATGGAAAGTACTAAATCACAAACTTTTTGTTACATTTTATGAATTTTCGAAAAGACAAATTTATTATTATTATTATTATTATTATTATTATTATATACCACATTTATATAGCACTCTTTTCATATAAAAATACGTTCAAAAGTGCTTTACATAAAAACATTTATATAATGTTCAATAAAAAATGGGAATTGAACTATTATAGAAGAAATTAAAATTACATTACGGTAATAAGATACCAAGCATTTTAAATTGGAAGGTAGGCAGATCAAAACATGAAACAAAAATACAATATCATAAAACATTAACTGACCTATCAAAGACACTGGTCAGAGCAGAATAGAACAGAAGATATCTTACATTTTGAACAGACAGAATTAAACGGTATGATGTCTGCGAAATGCATCACAGCATGCAAACCGTCCCGGATGATTGGGTCAATCCCTACCTAAACGGTCCGGAGAACATCCATGATACATCCCACAGAAAAAAACACCGCCAACATTATTCTGTCACACTGGAGTTCTTAATTAAAGTAATTAATTGGCCGGCAAAGTACCTACATTATAGATCAGGTAATCAGTGAGATGTTAGTTGCCAAAGAATTGTATGAAATAATGCGTCTTTAGCGCTTTTTTGAAACTTTGCACGGTCTTGCACTCTCTTATGCCAGATGGGAGGGCATTCCATAACCTCGCAGCAGCTGTCTGAAAGCTCCTGTCACCAAATCGTATTGTTCGACATTTGGGCACCACTAGTTTTAATGCATTATTCTGCGATCTCAGATTTCTGGATGGTGTATATATTTCTAGCATGTTCGCTACATAAGCTGGTGATTGATCTTTGAGTGCCTTAAATGTATGTGTTATAATTTTGTATTCTACCCTACATTGCACAGGAAGCCAATGGAGTTCACGCAGAACAGGCGTTATATGGTCGTATCTGGATGTTCTGGTTACGATTCTAGCTGCCGTGTTTTGGACATATTGCAGTTTGTTCATTGACCGTTTTGGAATTCCATATAGAAGAGAGTTGCAATAATCCAAACGTGATGTAACAAGAGAGTTGATTAGAGATTTGGTTGCGTTTGCGGTTATATATTGTCTGATGTGACTAATTTGCCGCAACTGTGCATAGGAATTCCTACACACACTATTCACATGTTGCTCCATCCTCATGTTCGAATCCAGGAAAGCACCGAGGTTCCTGACACTGCCTGATTGTTTGATTTCAGAGCCGTCCACTTTCACAGATATGTTTGAAACAGATTGTGTCTTGTGTTCAGATGAAAATATGATTAATTTTTTCAGCATTGAGTTTCAACATGTTAGTATTCATCCAACTTACTATATCCTTTAAACAACTTTCAACGCGATGAATGGTCTCTTCAATAGACATTTTATTTATTGGTTTGAAGGATTGATATAACTGCGAATCGTCCGCATAGAAATGATTGTTCAGTCCGTGCTTTCTGCAGATAGCTCCGACTGGTTTTGTGTACATTGTGTAGTTCTTTGGCCCCAGGACAGACCCTTGGGGTACACTGTACTTCATTAGCACTGGTTGTGATAGCTCGCCATCTATGCATACGGTCTGGTAGCGGTCACTAAGGTATGACATCATCCATGCGAGTGGCTTGCCTGTAACACCAAAGTGACGTTCAAGGCGATGAATCAAATTAGCCCACTAGACAGAACAGCATATGTCAATATCAGCCAAAGATTTATAGCGATACTGGTGCTGAAATATTTTATGACCGGTTCACTACGGAACAAACAACTTTTCACCAACCTCACAATACATCACACACACGAAGGATCGAACATAATTGAATTTTACTGCTTTTTACAGAGTATTAAAGTTGTCATCTAGAGTGAGACACGAAAGAGGATACTTAAATCCTAACTTCGGCGAAATACATGTGGTTTAGTGCGCACTGCATAAAGTAACTTGTCTATCTAATGAATTCCTCTGCCGGACACAGCACAGTGGAGATTTATAATTACGATTTAGGACACTTGGAATAAAAAGTATCAAATAAGTTAAAAAAAACTTAGACGGTTAGTTCCAATGGCAGTTATGTACATGCAAATTAAAATCCATTTTCATAGATGTAAATTTTAGTTCATTTCCACAAAACTAACTCTTAGCAAACATGTTTAGAGTAATACACATAACTTGCATTTTCTTCTTTTATAAAGCTTTGACACCATGAAAAGGCTATTAGAATAGAGTAAGAATATTTATAAAACGTTTACAGTCTGTGCGTAATGATCTGCTTTTCTTCTTATTATCTATTTATCTACTTCGTTTACCTAACAAGAACAATAATTCAAACCATAGCATATATTGCTTTTTTACAGCAGCAATCTCCCTTTATCAATGGTGTTTTCCATTATTTTTTTCAAATAATGCCAATGTCACTGCCCAAAATTACTGAAATTTCACAGAAAAAAAGAAGTTTTTTAGTAGACTGAAGAAAACCCATGAAAATTGCGATATATTTTATGACCATTTTTCAATGTCTATTCTTAAGGTATTATAAATTAACCACGGGCTTTGATGCGATGACAAATGTATAACCCTATACAAATTCATTGTAGATAAATACGGTCATACCTTAATTCTTTACAGGGAAGATCAGCAACAATTTATTTTCACTTAAAACTTGTAAATAAAATCATAAATTCGAGAAAGCGGGTGTTTTTATTTTAAATTGCTGTACACCTCAATAATCACTGATAACCTTTCCTTGTACAGGTTGGTACACTTCAAACATGCTGTTAAAACGATATTAAATTTCATGTATCGTAATGTGCTTAAAGCTAAATTATCGCTTAATGTATTTTTTCTATATAATTTTGAATTATTATACACGAAATGGGGTAGCCGTATCTCCACTAGACTATGACAAAATTTAAAAAAGAACATCGTACCCTTGAAAAAGCGGTCATTATAAATTAGCGTTATTTTTGCGGCTAGCTCAGCTTATAATATAATGAAAGGGAATAATCTGTGTGTGTGTTGCGCGTATCTTTAACTTGTTTAGTTTCAAAAGTGTCTAGTGTATTAATGTCTGAAATTGCTATATGTATTGATGTAAAAGGATAAAAAAGTGTGTTAACTTTTATTTAAATCATTTCTTGGAATTATATCTATACCGGCAAAAGGTTACCGATAACGTAAGTATTTTTTTTTAATCAGAACATAGTGCATCTTATTCCTCTTTGCTGTGTCTATGCATCCAGATTGTAGGCAATATATATCTTCAAACAATATATAACATAAATAATGATAATTAATAAAACTTGTAACTGATATATTTAGGCAACTGTTTACTTGACAGGTTTGTTGAAATAAAATGTCATAAGATACAATCGAATGCAGTTTAAATGTTTAATGTCACAAGGAACGGTTTGACATTCGGTACATAAAGACAAAATTATTTAACAGGTACGTTTTCTTTTTACGTATGCAACGTAAATAATGTCAATTAATTTGAAAATCTTTTTGATAACTTCATACTTCTGCAAACTGAATCAAAGTCAAACTATGACAGTTTCTATTAATTTATTTGTATAACTTAAGAGTCCCACGGTACATAAAGATAAACATTTTGAATAAGTTTCTGATGTACTTTATTAAGAAATATCTCAATTAGCTATTGTAGAGATTAATAGTTTCGAAAGTTTGCCTGAGCATTGCGCTCATTTCATATTTCAGTATTTATTACGATACGTACATTAAAAGCTAATGCTAATATTAAGCACGCAAGCTCGAAATGAAATAACAACTGCTATATTTTTGTATGTTACTAGCTTAATGTTTTCAAAGTCAAAACAATTGTTTTGCAGCGTTTATGTTTCTGTAATTTAAACTGCAAAATGTTGCGAATAACTCTAGAGCTAACTGTCGCAAATATTTTGCATTTAGTTTAGGGTCCTCTTACCTTACCGGCATGCGAAATGAAGGACAAGACCTAACGATATAATACTTTATTCTTTTATAAAACTTTTATTTTTCAAATGACATATTGTATTTAAGCAACTACTAAACTATATTAGGCAGCGACTTTTATCTAAAAGAGTTTTTATTAATTATGTGAGACCTTTAGAATTGCAATTGCAATTACCACAAGAAGTTTTTATAACGGAATCGCTAAAGGAAGCGGATACGGAAACTGACTCATCCATAGGGTTTGTGCAGGGTTTTAGACTTTTGCTCTTAAATAAAGGAAAACTGCATTTGAAAAGGAATGTTGTAGTATCGGATCGTCGAGGAAACGGTTACCCAGATTTTTCTATCAAGTGGCGTTATGGCCGGTATGAAATTACCCAGGCCTAACGTTTGTTTAGTGAGAATGTGTATCCAAATCGCAACTGAACTTCGGATAAAGTTTCACTTGGCAGCAAATTAAAGTTATTTATTCATGTTCAGCAGAACACAGAAGTCGTTTACAAAACATTAGTTTAGTCTTAGGTTTTCCTCTAATAGTTTTAGTGTTTTTTAAAGAACCATTTCAATTGAAATTTCCAAGTCGTGTATATTGCCACATACACTAGTGGTGTATAAATTGTTAAAATGTTTTTTTTTTAAGATAGACAAATACCTAGTTGGTGGTTTATTTTAATCAAAATGATTTTAAATCAGAAGATAGGATAAATAGATGAATAGAACATTAGATTACTTTCTTAATAAATTTAAATTCATTAGGTCTTTCTACGAAAAAAAAAAAAGCGAATTTCCTTCACTTTTATACCTTTGTGACTAACCAAATAAATCTAAATTGATGACATATTAACCTTTATTCCATTTTTATATTTCATTAAATTTTACCCAATTTACCGTCCAAAATATGAGATAAAAGGAAGAACAAAAGAAAACAAATCTTATCACCTACCGCTTATTCCAATTTTGTAGCAAAACTCTGAATGTATTTTATAACCGTTATCCATCACTTTTATGTTTTACAGATATTAATACTATGTTTTAGATCCAATTTCTTACAAACGTATATCAAAAATGTAAGAAATCTTGAACGAAATAGACACCTAGACACTTCTGTAACGTTAACTTAAATGATAATCGCCCAGCTTCACTTTTAATATTCCATTGTTTTAATGTAATGATATGAGCTGGCGTAAGTACATTACTTATTTGATTTTGTTTAAACATAATCATGAAGAGAAACAACGCCTTCCAAATCAAATTCCTTAAGAGAAAAGTTGACTGACAACTATATACATCACATGACAATTGCAAATCAATACACCTATGGATAGATTAGAGAAGTAACTAGAAAATTATGAAGGTAAACACTGCTGGAATGTATATTCATTTAACTTATTTAGATTACTTGTATTTCTCTTACATTTATCTTGTATAACACTCAGTTAATGTTATTTAATTACAAGATTCAAACTATATTAAACAATAACCAATGAAACTATATTGTATAACAAATAATATAACGTAAGCATTTGGAAAAACATGGTATTTTTGTAGCTCCGTTCCGAATTTTCTCATAATTTTAGACCTAAATAACTCCTTTAAAATCTACATCATCGGCTACAAACAGTGCTTGAAATGGCTAAATGTGCAAGAATACAGGCTTGAACTGAAATCACAGTCAAGTGCATGTGCTTTAGAATAAGCCCTCTTATGTTGAAGACATAGCGAAAGCCGCAAGAATCCCGGGATAGTTTTTGGTTTGCTTAGAGTCATTGTCAAAATGCGTTTTGAATACCACTGTTGATATTCTTAAACAGCAATTTATTACGTAAATATAACATAAGGACCTTGTTTGACAAAAATAAGCAAATTATTTACTTCTTATTTGTGTTATATTTTCCCATCTTAATTTGTAGCGTTATTTCTACATTGTACACAGAAGCTGTGATTTAGAGTATGGCATGGAAAACATAATACTTTACTTTTGACTGAACTTGAAACATTGTTTATAGACCTTTCAATAAAATTTCTATCTATTTGGATTAAAAATAAAACATAAGACATTTTATGCTGACAAACATTGCTACGAAAGCGAAAGTCACACAAAAAGAAATTTGGAATTAAACTCTATGATGATGTATTGAAAACCAAATTGATAAGCTAATTATATTTCATATACATTTTGAAGTATAAATTATATTTATATTTGATTAAGGCTTTATTGGTACAAAACGCTTAGAGTTTTGTATTCAACATGGCTGTAACAAAACCATATTATAACGAATATGAATTCCGACATTATTTTTCCCTAATGACAAATATATTAACAAAGGTATTTGCATGTTGATACGGCTAAATGTTTGGGGAAACTTAAGTTAAAAGGATTTTATGTATCTCTTTAAAGAACTCCAATATTTCAGAATGACACATAAATAAATCACTCTGCAATTACGGATGTACCACAAACAAATATTTATGGAAATATGAAATTAACTTAAAATTGGCTTCAAGAGCTTTGCTCTTTCACCATACCTCAGAAATTATGTGTTTGAAGTAACTCTATGACATACTTCCACATTTTCTTGACTAAACTGTTTGAACATTTAATGATAGTAGGTATATTTGCTCTTTGTTTTTATGCAAGTAAGAATTAACTATTGTTTTGCATTTTCTTTGAATGTTTGTTAGATAGATAGTCAGATATCAAGCTGACCACATCCCTGTGTTCCTTATCAAGAAATGGTTCTGTCATTCCGAACACCTTGTGATAGATAGTTTCATTAGCGGTATGTAGGATCTGTCATTAACTCGAACCTAGTTTGATACTTGCGAACAGTGCTGATATGGTAAAATTCATAGCTCATTACACAGGAGCTAGAAATGTTTTTTTATTAAAAACAAAATTCAGTTCCACCAAGCAGCATCTACTGTATTCAAAAGATTTCTACACAAAACTTTGCACCTTTCGGATAGCATTTCTACTGTATAACGATAAACAAAATAAGTCATCAAGAGTAGGATCTGCTGTTACCCTAAACCTTGCTGGATACTTATGCACAGTGCTGATAGGGGTAAAAATAAAGATTTGAATTAATTTTTATAACGTGACAGAGGATTATATGTTTGATTCTTCGTGCAACTGGTTACCATTTAAGACTTGCAAAATATCCTTAAAGAGCTGTGGGCATGGGTGTAAATTCAACACAAAACATAAAAGTGACATGTAATTTATGTTTTAACTACAGTGTTAAATCATCAGACAGGTAACACATAGTCAAAATGACCTTGTTCTTTAAAAGTACCCAACAAGTCCATGAGAACTTTAACTAGACATTGCAAAGGGGTATATAACAGGTATTTATCCAGTATCCAGTTTTTTTTTACGATTTAGTTAATGAGAATACACTGTATGATATCTTGTCAGCTTTAGGGAAATGATTTGTATGAGTCACTTACATATTTTAACATCTAATGCACTTTATTTATGTATAGGCAGTGTAGAATCTTTCATTTAACATTAATAATTACATGAAAACCTTTTTTATTATGAAAACCTTCACACATCTGAGATATTGCCATTAAGGGAAATGTTTCCTTTCAAACTCTGTAGCTCATGTCAAGGGGGTTAAGATGAAACTATGGGATGATTATTCATGAAACATAAAAATGATTATAGTTGCTCATTTGTTTCAAATAAAGAAAGGGAAGTTCAAATGCAGAGACTGATGACATCTGAGATTAAATAGCAGAAAATAGAAACAAGTCAATGTATATGTGGCAATATTAAAACAAATTTGATAAAAACAACGCTGAAGTTGACAACATGAATCTCTTTATATGGTTGGGGGAAAGTTTTCATCGCTCAGAGAAAACTTCAAATTATCTAACAAAACTAGTTTACTACATCAGCATCAACGTAAGCTGAAAATAGCATTTTGTTTGCAAAATGCTTGATCTCAACTTAGAATATTAAAAACAAAGATAGGCATCCAATAACAATATCGGTATTAATAAACGCATTGTTATGACACTGAAGCGTAATAGAAAACAAGAATCAGGAGATTTGTTCACAATAAAGAATTGTTTACATATTAATAATTAAAAAGGTAAAGTTTCTTACTTACTGTAGACAGTCGGCGAAATACAACAGCTGAAATTGACTCAGTTCGAGCTGAGCTCACGGCAGATATTAAATTTCCCTCCTCAACGTCCAGTCTCGGCTGATTCATGTGAGAAGGCCTGACCAAACATGACAAAACACTAAATCACATTTCGTGTTTATATATGTGAACAAGATAGTGTATTACATTAAAGTTTTAATGCATTAAATTATATAAATTTGGAGATAAATTTTGAGATATAGGAAATGTTTCAGATCATTCCTAAGGAGGTTAGAAAAGCACTTAGGAATACTTATTCATGAAACATGAAAATTATTATAATTGCTCATTATTTTTGTAAAAATAGAAAGGGCAGTTAAAATGCAGACTGATTACTTTTGAGATCAAATTGAAGACAATAGAAAAAAGTCATATTCCAAAATTGAGAAGAAGAATGAGACTTACAGATTTGCTCATGATGAAGAATCGTTTACATGTCAAGCATTTAAAAAAGGTATATATTCTTATTTAATATGGACGGTACACGACAGTCCACACCTGGAATGGATGAAAACATCTATTTCGAGACAAGCCCACTGCCGATTTTAATATTATATACACCCCCACCCACACAATTCAGTCTAAGTTGACACTTAAAATAAAGATCTCATAAAACATCAAAATACACTAAAAAGCAAGTGAGCATCAAATGTCGAAATATGTTTTTGTACATATATATTTAGTTTATGTAATGAAAATAAGACCGTGTATTACATTAAATTTTGAATGTATTTTTATTATATTAAGTGTGACCAACAGTATCCTCATGACATCAGATATGACGCGGTATATGTTTTGGCGCACTATTTATGATTGTTAATGCTGTCAAATTTACTGCCTATTCAGGCTTGCAACATTCACAGTTTCTTTAATGTGTTTTTGTTTACTGTTAGAAAAAAATGAAAGGTTGGTAAATATATGGATACGAATAATGAAAGCATACGTACACTAATTTAGCATTATTTCTGATTTCATTTTGAGTCAGTATGTGTTTTCTGTCATTTAAAAACGCTGACTGACACAAACTATATTAGCTGCGATAGATGTATGCACATATACAATTTCATGTCATATAATTATAAAGAGGCATTTAAAATGTAACATGGAGAAATTTAGTTTGTTTGTTTGTATGTTTATTTCAATATTGACAAGGTAACAATAACAATATTCATGTTTTAATATTAAAATTTATCAGCAAGGTAAAAATAATAAAATTCATGAAATATTCATATGTAATGAACCATGTCAGTACAGCAATATCAGGGATTACACAAAAAGGGAAGAAATCTCTTGTCCTTATTTCCATTGTAGTCCCTGTTAGTGATGTTCTGACATAGGGAGGCATGAAACATCATTTTAATAAAAATGAATATTTAAATTAAGATACTTTTATTATATAAAACTTGTTATGTTCCATGTTAATTATTAAAGACTTAAGATATTTAATTAAAAATTGCACTCAGTTAAAGACTAGGTCAAAGTTTGGCGCTAACAGACAGGTTTAGTATTTAAAAAAGAGACCCTTAAAAGCACTTTTGAAAACAGTAAGGCTGGACAGATTCCTTATTTGAGATGGAAGGATATTCCATAATTTACAACCTGAAAAGGAAAGTTACTTCAAACCAAAGCCTTTCACCCTATGTAGCATAAAAGACCCACTTCCACTAGACCTTTTGGTCACAAAGTATTGCCTCATATAGTCAGGAGATTTTCCATTCTTAATTTTGAAAACATGACACAGTGTCATTTGTTCCACCCTTTTACAGACGGGTAACCAATTCAATGAAATAAAATGTTCTTGGGCAATATGGGACCTATTTTCTAGATTGAGTATAAACCTGATTAATTTTATTTTTGGTAACCTGTACCTTGTTTTTCCAAAATTTAGATAAGCCGTGCAACCAGAAAGAACAAGCATAGTCAAAATGACAATGTATCAAGACTTTTAGTTTGATCCGTAAGAAATTTCTATTTTCTATACATAACTTTTAACCTGATATTTGACTTTTTGATAATAGAGTTAGCCAAGTATTCACCAGTAAGACTCTGATCTAAGGTTGCACCTAGATACTCATACCTGGAGAATCAGGCCTTTAAATGAAGAGCAACATACATATTTCCACAAACAACATTCAATGCATTTTATTATGTAAAGGCAGTGCAAAATCTTTCATTTAACATTAATAATTACATGAAACCACTTAACCATTACACATTTGAGATATTGCCATTAAGAGAAATGATTCCTTTAAAATTCTGTAGTTCATGTCAAGGAGGTTAGGATGAAACTAATGGATGATTATTCATGAAACATGAAAATGATTATGGTTGCTCATTTATTTTAAATAAAGGAAGGAAGTTATAATGCAGACCGAATACTTTTCAGATCAAATAGCAGAAAATAGAAAAAGGTAAATAGATATGCGGCATACAAGAAGCAAAGACTGGGAATGATAACATGAGTTTGTTTATATAGTTGACGAAAAGTTTTCACCTCTCAAAGAAAAGTTCAAATAGCTTTAAAGATTTCTTAATTACAGCAGAATCACAGTAAGTAGACAATAGCGTTTTATGAACAAAATGTTTGACTTTAACTAGCTTTATTAGAAACAAGGGTAAGCTCCAAGAACACTTCATCTTCCTCCACATCATGCCACGCTTTGATTCCAACAACAAACTATGAGCAAATGATAGGGATGAGCTTATACAGTACTAGTAAATCTGAGCATAACTTTAACTCTTAAATGATTGAGAAACAAAGCTCAGTACATGATTTCCAGAGCTAAAAGGGACTATTTTACTGTGTGTTTAGAAAACAATCAATTTGATTCTAAATCTCTATGGAAAACCTTGAAACAGTTGGCCTCACTGTCTAAGAAATATGTTTCATCTAGTAGTAATATTAGTTTGAAAATTGATGATGAAGGTTTGATGTTTTTAAAGTAGCTGAGAAATACAACTGTGGCATCTTAGCTTGTTGGAAAACTCACAAGTTCTGCCTTAAAATTTGGAAACCTATTTGTTGAGACATTTTATAGTGCTAAAAGTATTCTTTAAGATTCTTCTTCATTCAATATTGTTTCAGAAAATATTATTCTAAAACATCTAAATGAATTAAGTTCTAATAAGGCTATCGGTTTGGATGGCATTCCAAGTATATTTATTAAAGAGTGCATCTATTACAGCTTTCCCCCTGACCCATATAGTAAATTTGTCAATCATCTAAGGTTTGGTGCCAGATGATCTTAAAACTGCAAGGGTCATTCCTCTCCGCAAGGAAATGATAAAGCTGAAGTTGGAAATTACAGACCTGCCAGTATTTTGTGTATCATCTCAAAGATATTTGAAAGAATAATATTTTGAGCAATTATTCATATGATAAGAAAACTTTATACAGTGTCAATCTGGTTTTAGGAGAGATTTGAATACAGATACCTGTCTTATTCATACATAAAATACTATCAAATTTCAAATGGACGAAGAAAATATGTTAGGGATGGTTTTTATTGACACTTCAGAAGGCCTTTGATACAGTCAGCCATAGTATTCTCCTTATGATACGGAAGAAACGAAAGGCACTTGGCCTCAATTCAACTGCTCAAAGCTGGTTTCTGTCAGACCTGTCTGATATACAACGGTTAGTCGATGTATGTGGAACAGATTCTAGTCAAGCTGCTGTCACATGTGGGGTGCCACAAGTGTCAATTTTATGTCCCCTCTTATTTTTAATTTATATCAATGACATGTCAGCTGTTGTTAAAAATAAACTTTTGTTATATGCAGATGATTCTGGTTGGTTGTTTGGTTGTGTTGGGTTTAACGCCGTTTTTCAACAATATATCAGTTACATAACGGCGGAAAGTTAAACTAAACACTGTTCCTGAATTCTGTACCAGTACAAACCAGTTCTCTGGAAGTAACTGCCAACTTCCACACATGAATCAGAGGTGAAGGACAAATGATTTCAGACACACTGTCTTTTTTCGAATCGTCACGGAGAACATACACCTCGCCCAGGGCTCGAACTCACGACCTCGCGATTTGTAGATCTGCGCTCTCGCTTTTGAGCTTAGCTGGCGGGCTCAGATGATTCTGGTATTCTTGTATCAGGAAAGACATAATTCAGATTCAAACCACTTTGTTTAATGATTTAGAATTTGTAAGTAAATGGCTTGTTGAGAATAAACTTTCTTTACAATTAAGTAAAACTGAATCCATTCTTTTTGGATCTAGCCTAAAATTAAGGAATAAGTCATCTTTTGTTATAAATTATAATGTGAAACGTATTAAGGCTGCCAATTGTGTTAGATATCTTGGTGCATTTCTGAATCAAGTTTTATCCTGTGAGGACATTGCAAATTCAGTTTTACAAAAGCAATTGCTCGACTAAGGTTTCTCTATCGCAAAAGTAAATTTTTAACATTGCACACCAGAAAGCTGCTAGTCATGCCTTTGATTCAGTGTCATTTTGATATTGTATGTGCTTTTTGGTACCCTTATAGTGGTTGAAAAGCCTTCATTCTACCGAAAATAAGCTCACTCGTTGTATATAACATCTTACCAACAGTATCCTCCTGACATCAGATATGACGCGGTTTATATTTTGGCGCACTATTTATGATTGCGAATGCTGTCAAAGGACCTCGGACATTTTCCAATTTAAATTGCATATCCAATTAAGTAAAAATTGACCTAGGACTAGCCTTCTCAAATAGCATAATAAATATAGTTAAAGATCATTTCTTGATATATTCGACTTTATTTTACAATTTTGTGAACAAAAAAGATGACTGTGAAGACAGTTTCATTTCCATTTCCACTGTAATATGAATATTAATAATTTTTCAGTTTCAAACAATCCCCCCACGGGAGGCAACAAAATATTCCACATGCCTTTGTAAATAGTTATTATATACGTATGATACAAAAATGGTACTTGGTCACAGGGGGGAAAGTGTAAAATAAGAAAAATAAAAACATACATACAGTGTGTCAGCAAAAGAATTTTACATAAAATATTTTTACACTTATTGCATGTGTTTCTTAAACCTTACATATCTAGAGCTTTATTCATGTTTGTAAATATTTCAAGCATAGAAGAAAGTATAATAAGTAAATAGTGGACGTAGAGAGTCAAGCTTGAAAGCAGACTGATCCTGATAAGTATATCTTTAGGTCTGCTGCCTCTTGACAATTAAGTCCTTCAATTGGGTGTCATCAGGATTGAGATAACTGCGCCTGTCGGAAGTCATGAACCAAGCAAGTGGCTTAGACATAAACAACTAGAAGTATGTGGTTTCAACCTAAACATGACAAAGAGATATAGACAAACTTTTACAGGAATAGTGCCATTGTGGTGCAAATGCCTTTTTATCCTTTGTAGGACACAATTATGGCGCACCTAGAACGCAACGTAAGAACACCTTTGCGTTAATTCGAACCAAAGAACCACTGGATCCAGCAACTCTAATAGAAGTACACCAGACACCAATTCCGGCGCCTCCTGAACTGACAATGGTGCCTCCAGATCTAACACTGATGTCCCCCAGAACTAACACTGAAGCCCCCAGAACTAATACTGACACCTCCAGAATTAACACTAATTCACGTACACGTCTGAAACTTATATCGAAGCCGACCGAAATACTAGTAACAATCTCCAAAGAACTAACACTGACGCCCCAAGAAGATTTACATAAATGTTGATACTAGCTAATGAAGTTCTGTTCCATTGATATACTGGACCAGTCGGTATTTTATTACGAAATGTATTATGTTGTTTATTCTTTTTTTGTATTGGAGTAACAGAAAGCACATTTGAATGTTTGCTAGACAATAGAAATTATAGGCTAAATGTGCATGATTCAATATAATTAAAGCACTGCAGGCCTGGGCCAACTGATAATTCAGGAAACTGAAAAACTAAACACACCAAAATGCAATATTAAGGAACTTTAAAAAGAGCGAACGATGCATCTAGAACATGCCCAAATGTGTCATAGATTGCTAAAACCAAGGCACCCCTGGACCTACAGTGGCCTAGGCAGTCCCATAAAACCCTCTGTGACAACTTAAAAAGGCCAGCTACGCCAACGTAGGACAAACATTTTGAGGCCAGCTACACCACTGCATGTATTCAATATATAACCCGCCCTTTAATACCTGGTCAGTTTTGTACATTCATGTGTAGATACAGTATAACAATGGACGTTAAGAAAACAGACAATAGGCTATGGTCATTGCATAAGTTATTATGGACGCTGAGGTGAAAAGAACTTAAGCAGAGGTGTGTGCTAAAAGGCTTTTCTCTTTTCAGTTATTTTACAAAATGTTCATGAAACGCATAATCTGCATTGTAAACGTTTATTTATTAATTTAAAACATTTACTTATAAACATATCTGAAGATCATGGACTTATTTCACTAAAAATACACATTTTACATTTTTCAAAAAATATGAAACTTAGTCACAAACACGAAATTCAAGAAAACGAATATGAAATAAAATTATTTCTGTGACAGTTTGTTAGGAATATAACTTATTTATGAGTATTTGAAGGCATTATATAAAATCATCAGCTATTGTAGTAATGAGATGGCTTTGAAATTTGGGCAAAATCCCTAGCATAATGTCCGATGTTCTTTACTGCACATTCAGGCCTGCAATCGTCACCGTTTCTTAGAAGTGTTGTTGTTTACTGCTAAAAAATGATTAAAGGTTGGTTAACACATGGGTACAAATAAAGAAAATTTAATAAATGGGCATAATTACACTAATTATAGTATTAATAGCATTAATTCTGATTTCTTTTAGAGCAAATGTGTCTTTATTCTGTCATTTTAAAAACGCTGACTGACACAAACAATTTTAGCAGGGATAGATGAATGCACATTAACAATTTCATATTATATATTTATAAAGATGCATTTTAGTTGTCGCAGAGATGGAAAGGAAGAGGATTTAGTTCTGTATACGGCATCTTCTTATAATCAGATAAGGAAAAACACTTTGTGTGCTTGGGTGTACTACTATAAAATTATCGTTAATTTTGAAATGAATGTTTCAGACGTTTCAAATTATCGATGCAATAGTTTTCCTCGAGTAACATGTGATATCAAACATTAAATGTCTCTTAGGTAAGCTCATGATTTATCAGTTTGGATTAATATCAGTTAACATATAATGATATGATTTATATATTCATATTGACACCATGTTCCTTTATCTTTTTATTTTAATTTCACTACTTTAACAGAAACTTCCTGTCTAAATGTTACATTGTAAAATGTGATATCAATTTCTTCTAAATAGCTAAGAAATTTCCTCTAAATTTCAATTTCACTGTTTTACTCTGTCCTAAAAAAGTTTTAAGTGGGGTCCATGTATTGAAGTAAGAAATATACAAGTTTTCATACATATAATCACTTATTGTTAACATGAAACATAAGCCCAGGACACAGTTATTTCTCTGAAGTAGGAGATTTCAAAATCTTGATTGACTATACCATGGTCCTATCAGTTTAACATTTACAGATATAGGTAGGTTTTCAAATGAAAATTTGTAGGAGCCATTTACAAATTTCCAGAAACCAATTAATATTCAGTACATTTTATTATGTATAGAAAGTGCAGGATCTTTCATTTAGCATTTACAATCACATGAAAACCCTTGCACATTTGAGATATAGTCATAAGTGAAACGTTTTCTTTGAAATTCTATAGGTCATGCCTCGGAGATGAGGATGAACAAAGGACTAAGGAATGCTTATCCATGAAACATGAAAATGATTATGGTCGCTCATATATTTTAAATAAAGAAACAAATATAATGCAAAAAGTTGTCACTTTGAGATCAAATAGCAGAAAGTAGGAAAAAGGTCAAAGTATATGTGGCAATATTAAGACATCATGGATACAAAGGCAAAGCTGTGGATAACAACATAAATCTCTTTATAACGTTCCGGGAAAGTTTTCACCGATTAAAGTTAACTTCAAATGTTCTAAAAAACTATTTTACTACATCAGCATCAAAATATGTTGAAAACAGCATTACAACTGGAATTAACGAACAACTTATTTCGAGTCGAGCACACGGCAGATGTTATATTTACCTCCCCAACGTCCAGACTAGGCTGATTCAAGTAAGAAGACCTCATAAAACATGAAAATACATTAACGGAGCAAAGTTTTATTGTATTTAAATTATATAAATTCTGAGCAACTCCTAACATAAGATATGGCGCGATATATGTTTTGGCGCACCGTTCATAATGGTCATTGCTGTTTACTGTTATTTACTGTCCATTCATACCTGCAGTCTTCACAGTTTGTCAGAAGTATTATTTGCCCTTGGAAAAAATGAAAGGTTGGTAAACAAGTTGGTATGAGTAACGGAAATCTAATAAATACGCGCAAGTACCATGACATTATTTCTGATTTGTGTGTTTAGCCAGTTTGTTATTATCATGAAACTGATGAAAAGCTGACTGACACAAACAGTTTTAACAGGAATAGACGTGTGCAGATATATAATTTCATGTTAAATACTATATAACGTTATATTATAAATGGCATGGAGAGAATTTAGTTCCATATATGGCGTCTCCTTATTACCAAATCAGGAGGATATATTTGTGTGCTTGGGTGTACTATAAGTTTTATCTGCAATTTCGATATTTATATATCCGTTGTTTCAAACTTTAGGTGCAGCTGTATTCTTCGAATAATAATTGATATTATACGCCAACATGTCTTTTAAGTTAGCTCTTAATTTTACAGCTGAAATTAATTTCGGTTAGCATTTAATGAAATGATTCATATATAAATATATATTGACAATAATGCTCCAGTATCTTTTTATCTTAATTTTCTTAATTCTTATGTACTAGTATCTTCATGTTTAGACGTTAAGTTTTAAATGTGATATGAATTTCTTCGAAATAACAATGAAGTTTCCTCTAAATTTCAATTTAATTGTTGAAGTGTGCGTCATTTCATATTTCTCTGTGTTGAAATACTCTTAAACACCCACCACGACCAAGTGACCTACATTTTTAGCCAACAAAAAGTTCATGAAAATCATTCTTATGATACAGGTTATATACAGCTATACTAGAAGTTTAGAGCTGGACAATGTAGGTCCTTCCTAAATAAATGTGTTTTCACAATTTTATCTGCAGACTTATTCAGTCAATCTCTTTTCAGCATAGTTTTAAGAATATAAATGAATAACTGTTTTACACTGTAGAAACAAAATGTGATTGAAAGTTAAGTATATAAACTGATTTATGTACATATTACTACATTAATTCAATTAAGTATTAAAACATTGAACATATTGTCTTGGCCTAATATATGTTACTGTCAGTTTGAAAATTAATTTTTGTATATCTCACATTTTTTTTACATGCAAATCAGGTATAATAGTTTTCATGCAAATAACTTCTGATTATTTAAATAAAACCTAAGCTCAGGATTCAGTAAGTTGTCTGAAGCAAACGTTTCAAAATCTTGATCTGTTAAACAATATTCTTATCATTTTAACATTTACGTGCGTCAAAACCAATACCTCGAGATGCAGGAAGACATTTGCGTGAAGTTTTGTATGAGCCACTTACACATTTCCACTTATCATTCAGTGCATCTTGTTATGTAAAGGCAGTTCAAGGTCTTATACTTAACAGTAATAATTACATGAAAACCTTACACATTTGCCATTAAGGGAAATGTTTCCTTTAATTTTGTGTAGCTTATGCCATGGAGGTTAGGAAAACACTCAGGGATACTTATTCATGAAACATGAAAATTATTATATTTGCTCATTTATTTTGTAAATAAAGAAAGGGCAGACTGATTATTTTTGATATCAAATTGAAGAAAAAAGAAAAATGTCAAACTGTATGTGGTAATATTATAAGAATTTGGATACAAAAAAATCAACATAGACTGGGAATGATAACATGAATCTCTTTATATTGTTGTCGAAACGTTTTCATCTCTCAAAGTAACTTTCAAATCATTTAAAAAATGTTCATTATAGCAGATCACAATAGGTGGACAGTAGCCTTTTGTGAACACTATTTTATTTACTTAAAACTAGCTTTATTAGAAACAAGGATAAGGATCCTGGACCTCTGTTACCTATAAGCTCCTAGAACACTTCAACGTCAGCCGCATCATGTCTCACTTTGATTCCAACAACGAACTTTAGTTTCCGAAAGAAACGTTCCTGTGATACCAAACTTATTCTCACTATAAATGACATAGCTAAAGACATTGACAGAAAACAGAAAATAGATGCTATTCTTCTAGATTTTAGTAAGGGATTTGGTAAGTTTAGTCCTCACCACCTCCTGGAGAACGTAGATCTCTACGGAGGCAGGGGCAGTATTCATTCTTGGATCGCACACAACAAGTAGTCTTTGAAGGTGCTAGTTTAGAGTGTCTTCTGTCTTATTTGATGACCCAAATGGCAGTGTTCTTGACTCTTTTCTCTTCCTGACGGGCATCAACTATTTATTTTTTCGTGAGTGAGATCAACAGTCCGTCTTTTGGCAGATGACTAGATGTATAGATAAATCAGTAGCCAGGAAGACGCTAGACAACTCCAACGTGATCTTGATTGATCGCAAGACTGGGAACGTGAGTGATTCATGTCATTTAATCCTGACAAGCGTGAAGGTATTCACAAAACAAATAAACGAAATCAAATTGACTCCACATACATTCATCCATTGTACCAGGCTGAAATCTACAGAGAGCGCTATATATTTCGGAGTCATCCCCGATCTCTCCTGGAAAACCCATATAAATAGCATCACCGAAAAGGCCAACTCCACCTTGGTATTGAACATCCGCTCAAGTCCACCAAGTGCCAAAGCAACAACCGGCTATACATACGTTCCTCCCAAGGTGGAGTATGCTTCCACTGTATGGCCCCTCTACGCTGACAGCTACATTAGGCAGCTGAGATGATTCAGCATAGAGCTGAAAGGTTCATAAAAAACGACAACCAACGAAAAAATTCAGTCTCAAATATGCTTTATGAATTCCAGTGGAACACACTTCAGCATAGACTTCATATGTCCAGAGTAAAGATGTTTTACACAATTAAGCATAATTTTTTTGATATTATTCCTGATCCTCCTCTACGGCAATCAAGATTAGCCAAAATTCACAACTAACAGCACAACCCTATCTCCTGTAGGAAACAACTCCTGTTGTCCTTTGGAATCGCCTGCCTCAATGTGCCGTAAATTAGCCTGCGCTAGAGGGCTTTAATGATATTCTAGGAAATATCAACGCATTCTAAATGCCTGTCTCTGTTTCTTAATCTGTGAACAAAGAGAGACTTTTAGTCTCTAGATGTAAATATTTGTCACTTGCGGCTGTGCATGTACAGAATTTTAATCAAATCACGAGTATACATTTTTAGCTTGAGGAGATTACTCAAAATGATTATGATGATGATGATGATGAACAAATAAGGATATCCATTTTGAAAGAACGCATCGTTACAAAACGGAAGTGTCGGGGGGTATTCCAAAATTGAAAACAAGAATGAGACTTACATCTCAGTGTTGTTATATTTTCTGGTCCTTCAGGATCATTGATTTCAACTCATTTAGATTTGAAGATTGAATACTGCTTAAGCTGGTGCTAGGGGGCGTGGGCAGTGTTGCATTTTCCATTACTGCTCATGAACAGACTCAATCAAACCGAGTCTGCAATTTTCACTGTTTGCTGTGTTCTCGGTGCTTCCGAGGGATCTACTTTCCAGATTTTATTTACAGCTCATGATGAAGGATTGTTAACATGTCAAGCATTTAAAAATGGTAAAAAATCTTATCTAATGTGTACAGTAGACGAAAGTCCACACATTGAATGGATGAAAAAAAAAATTGTTTGAGCCGAGCCAACAACAGACATTAGATATACCCCCTCCTCTGAATTCAGTATAGGTTGATACTTAAATGAAGTTCTCATAAAACATTAAAATACACTAAAAAGCAAATGATAGGGAAAAGCTTTTAAGTTGTTTCGTACTAGTCAATCTGAGTATGACTTTAACTCTTTTAAATGATTGAGACACAAAGCTCAGCACATGGTTTTCAGAGCTTAAGGGATTATTTTACTTTGTCTTTAGAAAACAATAATTTTGACTCTATATCGTTGTGGAAAACCTTGAAACAGTTAGTCTTACAACCTTAGAAAAATGTTTAATCTAGTAGTAATATTAGTTTGAAAATTGATGATGAAATTAGTTTTAAATGTTTTTCTTTCTTTTACAGTTGCTGAGAAATTTAACTGTGGCATTCAAGCTTATTGAAAAACTTCCAAGTTTTACCTAAAAATTTGGAAATTAATTTGTTGAGTCTTTTTATAGTGCTAAATGTATTTTTCAAGATTTTTATTGTTCAATATTGTTTCAGAAAATATTATTCTAAAACATCTAAATATATTAAGTGCTAATAAGGCTACCGGTTTGGATGGCATTCCCAGTCCTGTGAGGACATAGCAAATTCAGTTTTACAAAAGCAATTGCTCGACTAAAGTTTCTCTATCGCAAAAGTAAATTTTTAACATTGCACACCAGAAAGCTGCTAGTCATGCCTTTGATTCAGTGTCATTTTGATATTGTATGTGCTTTTTGGTACCCTTATAGTGGTTGAAAAGCCTTCATTCTACCGAAAATAAGCTCACTCGTTGTATATAAAATCTTACCAACAGTATCCTCCTGACATCAGATATGACGCGGTTTATATTTTGGCGGACTATTTATGATTGCGAATGCTGTCAAAGGACCTCGGACATTTTCCAATTTAAATTGCGTATCCAATTAAGTAAAAATTGACCTAGGACTAGCCTTCTCAAATAGCATAATAAATATAGTTAAAGATCATTTCTTGATATATTTGACTTTATTTTACAATTTTGTGAACAAAAAAGATGACTGTGAAGACAGTTTCATTTCCATTTCCACTGTAATATGAATATTAATCATTTTTCAGTTTCAAACAATCCCCCCCCCCCACGGGAGGCAACAAAATATTCCACATGCCTTTGTAAATAGTTATTATATACGTATGATACAAAAATGGTACTTGGTCACAGGGGGGAAAGTGTAAAATAAAAAAAATAAAAACATACATACAGTGTGTCAGCAAAAGAATTTTACATAAAATATTTTTACACTTATTGCATGTGTTTCTTAAACCTTACATATCTAGAGCTTTATTCATGTTTGTAAATATTTCAAGCATAGAAGAAAGTATAATAAGTAAATAGTGGACGTAGAAAGTCAAGCTTGAAAGCAGACTGATCCTGATAAGCATATCTTTAGGTCTGCTGCCTCTTGACAATTAAGTCCTTCAATTGGGTGTCATCAGGATTGAGATAACTGCGCCTGTCGGAAGTCATGAACCAAGCAAGTGGCTTAGACATAAACAACTAGATGTATGTGTTTTCAACCTAAACATGACAAAGAGATATAGACAAACTTTTACAGGAATAGTGCCATTGTGGTGCAAATGCCTTTTTATCCTTTGTAGGACACAATTATGGCGCACCTAGAACGCAACGTAAGAACATCTTTGCGTTAATTCGAACCAAAGAACCACTGGATCCAGCAACTCTAATAGAACTACACCAGACACCAATTCCGGCGCCTCCTGAACTGACAATGGTGCCTCCAGATCTAACACTGATGCCCCCCAGAACTAACACTGACGCCCCCAGAACTAATACTGACACCTCCAGAATTAACACTAATTCACGTACACGTCTGAAACTTATATCGAAGCCGACCGAAATACTAGTAACAATCTCCAAAGAACTAACACTGACGCCCCAAGAAGATCTACATAAATGTTGATACTAGCTAATGAAGTTCTGTTCCATTGATATACTGGACCAGTCGGTATTTTATTACGAAATGTATTATTATGTTGTTTATTCTTTTTTTGTATTGGAGTAACAGAAAGCACATTTGAATGTTTGCTAGACAATAGAAATTATAGGCTAAATGTGCATGACTCAATATAATTAAAGCACTGCAGGCCTGGGCCAACTGATAATTCAGGAAACTGAAAAACTAAACACACCAAAATGCAATATTAAGGAACTTTAAAAAGAGCGAACGATGCATCTAGAACATGCCCAAATGTGTCATAGATTGCTAAAACCAAGGCACCCCTGGACCTACAGTGGCCTAGGCAGTCCCATAAAACCCTCTGTGACAACTTAAAAAGGCCAGCTACGCCAACGTAGGACAAACATTTTGAGGCCAGCTACACCACTGCTTGTATTCAATATATAACCTGCCCTTTAATACCAGGTCAGTTTTGTACATTCATGTGTAAATACAGTATAACAATGGATGTTAAGAAAACAGACAATAGGCTATGGTCATTGCATAAGTTATTATGGACGCTGAGGTGAAAAGAACTTAAGCAGAGGTGTGTGCTAAAAGTCTTTTCGCTTTTCAGTTATTTTACAAAATGTTCATTAAACGGATAATCTGCATTGTAAACGTTTATTTATTAATTTAAAACATTTACTTATAAACATATCTGATGATCATGGACTTATTTCACTAAAAATACACATTTTACATTTTTCAAAAAATATGAAACTTAGTCACAAACACGAAATTCAAGAAAACGAATATGAAATAAAAGTATTTCTGTGACAGTTTGTTAGGAATATAACTTATTTATGAGTATTTGAAGGCATTATATAAAATCATCAGCTATTGTAGTAATGAGATGGCTTTGAAATTTGGGCAAAATCCCTAGCATAATGTCCGATGTTCTTTACTGCACATTCAGGCCTGCAATCGTCACCGTTTCTTAGAAGTGTTGTTGTTTACTGCTAAAAAATGATTAAAGGTTGGTTAACACATGGGTACAAATAAAGAAAATTTAATAAATGGGCATAATTACACTAATTATAGTATTAATAGCATTAATTCTGATTTCTTTTAGAGCAAATGTGTCTTTATTCTGTCATTTTAAAAACGCTGACTGACACAAACAATTTTAGCAGGGATAGATGAATGCACATTAACAATTTCATATTATATATTTATAAAGAGGCATTTTAGTTGTCGCAGAGATGGAAAGGAAGAGGATTTAGTTCTGTATACGGCATCTTCTTATAATCAGATAAGGAAAAACACTTTGTGTGCTTGGGTGTACTACTATAAAATTATTGTTAATTTTGAAATGAATGTTTCAGACGTTTCAAATTATCGATGCAATAGTTTTCCTCGAGTAACATGTGATATCAAACATTAAATGTCTCTTAGGTAAGCTCATGATTTATTAGTTTGGATTAATATCAGTTATCATATAATGATATGATTTATATATTCATATTGACACCATGTTCCTTTATCTTTTTATTTTAATTTCACTACTTTAACAGAAACTTCCTGTCTAAATGTTACATTGTAAAATGTGATATCAATTTCTTCTAAATAGCTAAGAAATTTCCTCTACATTTCAATTTCACTGTTTTACTCTGTCCTAAAAAAGTTTTAAGTGGGGTCCATGTATTGAAGTAAGAAATATACAAGTTTTCATACATATAATTACTTATTGTTAACATGAAACATAGGCCCAGGACACAGTTATTTCTCTGAAGTAAGAGATTTCAAAATCTTGATTGACTATACCATGGTCCTATCAGTTTAACATTTACCTACGTCAAAACCCATACCTATAGATATAGGTAGGCCTTCAAATGAAAATTTGTAGGAGCCATTTACAAATTTCCAGAAACCAATTAATATTCAGTACATTTTATTATGTATAGAAAGTGCAGGATCTTTCATTTAGCATTTATAATCACATGAAAACCTTTGCACATTTGAGATATAGTTATAAAGTGAAACGTTTTCTTTGAAATTCTATAGGTCATGCCTCGGAGATGAGGATGAACAAAGGACTAAGGAATGCTTTTTCATGAAACATGAAAATGATTATGGTCGCTCATATATTTTAAATAAAGAAACAAATATAATGCAAAAAGTTGTCACTTTGAGATCAAATAGCTGAAAATAGGAAAAAGGTCAAAGTATATGTGGCAATATTAAGACACCATGGATACAAAGGCAAAGCTGTGGATAACAACATAAATCTCTTTTTAACGTTCGGGGAAAGTTTTCACCAATTAAAGTTATCTTCAAATGTTCTAAAAAACTATTTTACTACATCAGCATCAAAATATGTTGAAAACAGCATTACAACTGGAATTAACGAACAACTTATTTCGAGTCGAGCACACGGCAGATGTTATATTTACCTCCCCAACGTCCAGACTAGGCTGATTCAAGTAAGAAGACCTCATAAAACATGAAATTACATTAACGGAGCAAAGTTTTGTTGTATTTAAATTATATAAATTCTGAGCAACTCCTAACATAAGATATGGCGCGATACATGTTTTGGCGCACCGTTCATAATGGTCATTGCTGTTTACTGTTATTTACTGTCCATTCATACCTGCAGTCTTCACAGTTTGTCAGAAGTATTATTTGCCCTTGGAAAAAATGAAAGGTTGGTAAACAAGTTGGTATGAGTAACGGAAATCTAATAAATACGCGCAAGTACCATGACATTATTTCTGATTTGCATGTTTAGCCAGTTTGTTATTATCATGAAACTGATGAAAAGCTGACTGACACAAACAGTTTTAACAGGAATAGACGTATGCAGATATATAATTTCATGTTAAATACTATATAACGTTATATTATAAATGGCATGGAGAGAATTTAGTTCCATATACGGCGTCTCCTTATTACCAAATCAGGAGGATATATTTGTGTGCTTGGGTGTACTATAAGTTTTATCTGCAATTTCGATATTTATATATCTGTTGTTTCAAACTTTAGGTGCAGCTGTATTCTTCGAATAATAATTGATATTATACGCCAACATGTCTTTTAAGTTAGCTCTTAATTTTACAGCTGAAATTAATTTCGGTTAGCATTTTATGAAATGATTCATATATAAATATATATTGACAATAATGCTCCAGTATCTTTTTATCTTAATTTTCTTAATTCTTATGTACTAATATCTTCATGTTTAGATGTTAAGTTTCAAATGTGATATGAATTTCTTCGAAATAACAATGAAGTTTCCTCTAAATTTCAATTTAATTGTTGAAGTGTGCGTCATTTCATATTTCTCTGTGTTGAAATACTTTTAAACACGCACCACGACCAAGTGACCTACTTTTTTAGCCAACAGTTCATGAAAATCATTCTTATGATACAGGTTATATACAGCTATACTAGAAGTTTTGAGTTGGACAATGTAGGTCCTTCCTAAATAAATGTGTTTTCACAATTTTATCTGCAGACTTATTCAGTCAATCTCTTTTCAGCATAGTTTTAAGAATATAAATGAATAACTGTTTTACACTGTAGAAACAAAATGTGATTGAAATTTAAGTATATAAACTGATTTATGTACATATTACTACATTAATTCAATTAAGTATTAAAACATTGAACATATTGTCTTGGCCTAATATATGTCACTATCAATTTGAAAATTAATTTTGTATATCTCACATTTTTTACATGCAAATCAGGTATAATAGTTTTCATGCAAATAACTTCTGATTATTTAAATAAAACCTAAGCTCAGGATTCAATAAATTGTCTGAAGCAAACGTTTCAAAATCTTGATCTGTTAAACAATATTCTTATCATTTTAACATTTACGTGCGTCAAAACCAATACCTCGAGATGCAGGAAGACATTTGCGTGAAGTTTTGTATGAGCCACTTACACATTTCCACTTATCATTCAGTGCATCTTATTATGTAAAGGCAGTTCAAGGTCTTATACTTAACAGTAATAATTACATGAAAACCTTACACATTTGCCATTAAGGGAAATGTTTCCTTTAATTTTGTGTAGCTTATGCCATGGAGGTTAGGAAAACACTCAGGGATACTTATTCATGAAACATGAAAATTATTATATTTGCTCATTTATTTTGTAGATAAAGAAAGGGCAGACTGATTATTTTTTGATATCAAATTGAAGAAAAAAGAAAAATGTCAAACTGTATGTGGTAATATTATAAGAATTTGGATACAAAAAGATCAACATAGACTGGGAATGATAACATGCATCTCTTTATATTGTTGTCGAAACGTTTTCATCTCTCAAAGTAACTTTCAAATCATTTAAAAAATGTTCATTATAGCAGATCACAATAGGTGGACAGTAGCCTTTTGTGAACACTATTTTATATACTTAAAACTAGCTTTATTAGAAACAAGGATAAGGATCCTGGACCTCTGTTACCTATAAGCTCCTAGAACACTTCAACGTCAGCCGCATCATGTCTCACTTTGATTCCAACAACGAACTTTAGTTTCCGAAAGAAACGTTCCTGTGATACCAAACGTATTCTCACTATAAATGACATAGCTAAAGACATTGACAGAAAACAGAAAATAGATGCTATTCTTTTAGATTTTAGTAAGGCATTTGATAAGTTTAGTCATCACCGCCTCCTGGAAAACGTAGATCTCTACGGAGGCAGGGGCAGTATTCATTCTTGGATCGCACACAACAAGTAGTCTTTGAAGGTGCTAGTTTAGAGTGTCTTCTGTCTTATTTGATGACCAAAATGGCAGTGTTCTTGACTCTTTTCTCTTCCTGACGTGCATCAACAATTTATTTTTTCGTGAGTGAGATCAACAGTCCGTCTTTTGGCAGATGACTAGATGTATAGATAAATCAGTAGCCAGGAAGACGCTAGACAACTCCAACGTGATCTTGATTGATCGCAAGACTGGGAACGTGAGTGATTCATGTCATTTAATCCTGACAAGTGTGAAGGTATTCACAAAACAAATAAACGAAATCAAATTGACTCCACATACATTCATCCATTGTACCAGGCTGAAATCTACAGAGAGCGCTATATATTTCGGAGTCATCCCCGATCTCTCCTGGAAAACCCATATAAATAGCATCACCGAAAAGGCCAACTCCACCTTGGCATTGAACATCCGCTCAAGTCCACCAAGTGCCAAAGCAACAACCGACTATACATACGTTCCTCCCAAGGTGGAGTATGCTTCCACTGTATGGCCCCTCTACGCTGACAGCTACATTAGGCAGCTGAGATGATTCAGCATAGAGCTGAAAGGTTCATAAAAAACGACAACCAACGAAAAAATTCAGTCTCAAATATGCTCTATGAATTCCAGTGGAACACACTTCAGCATAGACTTCATATGTCCAGAGTAAAGATGTTTTACACAATTAAGCATAATCTTTTTGATATTATTCCTGATCCTCCTCTACGGCAATCAAGATTAGCCAAAATTCACAACTAACAGCACAAACCTATCTCCTGTAGGAAACAACTCCTGTTGTCCTTTGGAATCGCCTGCCTCAATGTGCCGTAAATTAGCCTGCGCTAGAGGGCTTTAATGATATTCTAGGAAATATCAACGCATTCTAAATGCCTGTCTCTGTTTCTTAATCTGTGAACAAAGAGAGACTTTTAGTCTCTAGATGTAAATATCTGTCACTTGCGGCTGTGCATGTACAGCATTTTAATCAAATCACGAGTATGCATTTTTAGCTTGAGGAGATTACTCCAAATGATTATGATGATGATGAACAAATAAGGATATCCATTTTGAAAGAACGCATCGTTACAAAACGGAAGTGTCGGGGGGTATTCCAAAATTGAAAACAAGAATGAGACTTACATCTCAGTGTTGTTATATTTTCTGGTCCTTCGGGATCATTGATTTCAACTCATTTAGATTTGAAGATTGAATACTGCTTAAACCGGTGCTAGGGGGCGTGGGCAGTGTTGCATTTTCCATTACTGCTCATGAACAGACTCAATCAAACCGAATCTGCAATTTTCACTGTTTGCCTTGTTCTCGGTGCTTCAGAGGGATTTACTTTCCAGATTTTATTTACAGCTCATGATGAAGAATTGTTAACATGTCAAGCATTTAAAAATGGTAAAAATTCTTATCTAATGTGTACAGTAGACGGAAGTCCACACATGGAATGGATGAAAAAAATATTGTTTGAGCCGAGCAGACATTACATATACCCCCTCCCCTGAATTCAGTATAGGTTGATACTTAAATGAAGTTCTCATAAAACATTAAAATACACTAAAAAGCAAATGATAGGGAAAAGCTTTTAAGTTGTTTCGTACTAGTCAATCTGAGTATGACTTTAACTCTTTTAAATGATTGAGACACAAAGCTCAGCACATGGTTTTCAGAGCTTAAGGTATTATTTTACTTTGTCTTTAGAAAACAATAATTTTGACTCTATATCGTTGTGGAAAACCTTGAAACAGTTGGTCTTACAACCTTAGAAAAATGTTTAATCTAGTAGTAATATTAGTTTGAAAATTGATGATGAAATTAGTTTTAAATGTTTTTCTTTTTTTTTACAGTTGCTGAGAAATTCAACTGTGGCATTCAAGCTTATTGAAAAACTTTAATTAATTTGTTGAGTCTTTTTATAGTGCTAAATGTATTTTTCAAGATTTTTATTGTTCAATATTGTTTCAGAAAATATTATTCTAAAACATCTAAATAAATTAAGTGCTAATAAGGCTACCGGTTTGGATGGCATTCCCAGTATGTTTATTAAAGATGCATCTATAACAGCTTTCCCCCTTGACCCATATAGTAAATTTGTCTATTATCCAAGGTTTGGTACCAGATGATCTTAAAAGTGCAAGGGTCATTTCTCTCCACAAGAAAAATCATAAACCGAGGTTGAAAATTACAGACGTGTCAGTATGTTGTGTAGGAGAAGACCTTTGATGCAGTCAACCATTTTTGAAACTTGAAACTTGTTTATTTGCTTAAACGCCTACTTCTGCATATAAAAACATACTCAGCGGCGTTGTACAATAATAAAGCATAGTATTCTCCTTAAGAAACTTAAGACACTTAACTTACTTGGTTTCTGTTTTATCTTTTTGATATACAACAATTAGTTAATGTATGTAGAAGATATTCTAGTCAAGCTGCTGTCCCATGTGTGTGCCACAAGGGTCAATTTTAGGTCCCCTCTTATTTTCAGTTTATGTCAATGACATGTCAGCTGTTGTTAAAAATTAACTATATACAGATGATGCTGGTATTCTTGTATCAGGGAAAGACATAAGTCAGATTTATACCATTGTGTCTGATGAGTTAGAAATTGTAAGTGAATGGCTTGTTGACAATAAACTTTCTTTACATCTAAGTAAAGCTGAATAAATTCTTTCGAGATCTAGCCCCAAATCAAGGAACCGGCCATCTCTTGATAAAAAATGTAATGAGACAAGTACTAGGGCTGCCAGTTCTGTTAAATATCTTGGCGCATTTCTGGATCAATTTGTTTCCTGTGAGGACATTGCAAGATCAGTCGTTACAAAAGCGAATGCCCGACTTAAGTTTCTCTATCGGAAAAGTAAATTTTTAACAGTGCACACCAGAAAATTGCTAGTCATGGCTTTGACTCAGAGTCATTTTGATTATGTATGTGCTTTTTTGTACACTTGTAGTACACAGTATTGGTCAAGACTTCAGTCTACCCAAAATAAGCTCATAATTTTCATTCTTTGTTTAGACAGTAGAGCTCATATTGATTCTGGTCATTTCAAAATTCTGAATAAGTTTCCTGTAGAAAAGAGGGTACATAAGTTAATACTATGTTATGTTTGGTTTGGCCCCAGATTATCTAAATGATCATTTTGTTTCTTTAAATTCTTTCCATAACAGGTAGCCGACCAAGAGTGTTTGCAAATGCCGATCAGGATCATAATTATCGCAAATCGTTAAGTGACACAGGTCGTTTTGCATTGCCTAAGTTTGGATGTTTTGGGAAATAAGTCATTCTCGGGAATATCTTTATGGAATAAAATTCCACAAGATCTTAGAGATATAACTTCCCCTTTCAAATTTAAAAAGGCCGTAACAGCCCATTTAGTGTCCAGTTAGCTATGCAGTTCCTGTGTTTTTATAATTATCTGTATTATTATGAAAACATGACTTAAGGCTGTGTCATGTGACCAGTAACAGGGACCACAACGGAAATAATGGAAACTTTTTGTTTATCTTTTTTTTTGTGTTATCCCTCGTATTGGTGTGCATACCATGGGTAAAAATCACTTTTTCTTTTACTATTGTTTTGTTGTTTTCATTTTATATTTTATATACCATACATTGTTTTATGCCCCGATATACTGAGTTTATGTAATGAAAATTAGATAGTGTATTACATTGAAGTTTTAATGTATTTTAATTATATCAAATCTGACCAACAGTATCCTCCTGACATCAAATATGGCGCGGTATATGTTTTTGCGCACTATTTATGATTGCTTATGCTGTCAAAATTACTGCACATTCAGGCCCGCAATCTTCACCGTTTCTAAGAAGTGTTGTTGTTTACTGCTAGAAAATAATGAAAGGTTGGTAAACACATGGGTACGAATAATAAAAATCTAATAAATATGCACTAATTTAGCATTATTTCTGATATCTTTTTGAGCCAGTGTGTTTATTCTGTCATTTGAAAAACCCTGATTGACATAAACAATTTTAATTGGGATAGATGTATGCATACATACAATTTCATGTCATATATTACATTGAGAGGCATTTAAGATGTCACTGAGAGAAATTTAGTTCCGTATACGGCATCTTCTTATAACCAGATCAGCAAAATAACTTTGTGTGCATGGGTGTACTACAATAAGATTTTATCTTCAATTTTGAAATGAATATTTCAGAAGTTTCAAATTATTGATGCAATTGTTTTCCTAAAATAACATGTTATATCAAACATTACAATTAATTTCAGTGAACATATAATGATATTATTTATATATTCATATTCACACCATTTCTGTTATCTTTTATTTTTTTTTCGAAGTCATCAGAATCTTCCTGTCTAAATGCTATAGTTGTAAAATGTGATATGAATTTCTTCTAAGTAGCTAAGAAATTTACTCTAAATTTCAATTTCACTTTTGAAGGATGCGCCATTTCATATTACTCTGTCTTAAAAAATTCTTAAGTTGGGCCTATCAATTCAAGCAAGAAATACACATCACTTTTTCTTTTTGATACAACTAAGTTCTTATTGTTTATATGAAACGTAAGCCTAGGATGCAATTAGTTATCTGATGTAAATGTTTAAAAAGTATTGTTTTACTTTAGAATTGTCTTATCAGTTTATCATTCATGTGCGTCGAAACTTATACCTGGAGAATCACGTAGGTCTTTAAATGAAGAGCCATATACATATTTCCACAAACAACTTAACAATGTATTTCATTATGCAAAGGCAGCACAGGATCTTTCCTTTAACATTTGTAATTACATAAAACCCCTAACACATTTCAGATATTGCCATTAAGGGAAATGTTTCCCTAAAAATTCTGTAGCTCATGTTAAGGATGTTAGGATGAATCTAATGGATGCTTGTTCGTGAAACATGAAAATGTTTATGGTTGCTCATTTATTTTAGATAAAGAAAGGAAAGTTATAATGCAGACAGATTAGTTTTGAGATTAGATAGCAGAAAATAAATAAACGTATAAGTATATGCGGCACACAAGAAAGAAAGACTGGGGATGACAACATGAATCTGTTTATACTGTTGGCGAAACGTTTTCACCTCTCAAAGAAAATTTCAAATCGTTTTAAAAACTTGTTTATTACAGCAGAATCACAATAAGTAGACAACAGCTGTTTGTGAACAAAATGTTTGACTTTTACTAGATTTATTAGAAACAAGGATAAGAAACACTGTAATCTGTAAGCTCGTAGAACACTTCAACTTCCTCCTTTGATTCCAACAACAAACAAGCAAATGAGCAAATGACAGGGATAAAGTTTTAAATTTATATAGAGCTAGTAAATCTGAGCATGACTTTAACTTTCAAATTATTGAGACAAAAAGCTCAGCACATAATTTTCAGGGCTAAAAGTTACTATTTTACTGTGCCTTTAAAAAACAACAATTTTCACTCTTAATGTCTGTGGGAAACCTTAAAACAGTTGGTCTTGCCATCACATAATATGTTTCGTTTAATAGTAATAGTAATATTAGCTTGAAAATTGATGATGAAATTTGTTTTGATGTTTTTACAGTAGCTGAGAAATACAACTGTGGCATCCAAGCTTGTTGAAAAACTTTCAAGTTCTTTCTGAAAATTTAGGAAACTATTGGCTGAGTCCTAAAATTTGGAAATTAATTTGTTGAGTCCTTTTATAGTGCTAAATGTATGTTTCAAGATTGTTTTCATTCAATACTTTTCCAGAAAATATTTGGAAATTAATTTGTTGAGCCCTTTTATAGTGCTAAATGTATGTTTCAAGATTATTTCATTCAATATTATTCCAGAAAATATTACTCTAAAACATCTAAATAAATTAAGTGCTAATAAGACTACCGGTTTGGATGACATTCCCAGTATGTTTATAAAAGAGTGCATCTATTACAGCTTGTTCCCAGACCCGTGTAGTAAATTTGTCTATCATCTAAAGTTTGGTGCCAGATAATCATTCATCTCCACAAGGAAATGATAAAACTGAAGTTGGAAATGACAGACCTGTCAGTATTTAGTGTATCATCTCAAAGATATTTGAAAGGGTCATTTTTGAGCAATTATTTATATGATAAGAAAGCTTTATACAGCCTGGTTTTAGGAGAGGTTTGAATACAGATACCTGTCTTATTTATTCATAAGATTTTATTGAATTTCAAATTGAAAAAGGAAATATTGTAAGGATGGTTTTATTGGATCTTTAGAAGGCCTTTGATACAGTCAGCTATAGTATTCTCCTGATGAAACTTAAGGCACTTGTCAAGTACTCAGAGCTGCTTTCTGTCTTACCTTTCTGATATACCGCAATTAATTGATGTATGTGGAATACATTCTAGTCAAGCTGCTGTCACATGCGGGGTGCCACAAGGGTAAAATTTAGGCCCCCTCTTATTTTTAATTTATGTCAATGACATGTCAGCTGTTGTTAAAAATAAACTTTTGTTACATGCTTATGATTCTGGCTGGTTTTTGTGTTTAAAACCGTTTTTCAACAGTATTTTAGTTATGTAACGGCGGGCAGTTAATCTAAACTCTGTTCCTGGATTCTGTACCACTACAAACCTGTTCTCCGCAAGTAACAGCCAACTTCACCAAATGAATCAGAGGTGGAGAACGAATAATTTCAGACACTCTGTCTTTTATTAAATCAAGGAGAACATACGCCTCGCCAAGGGCTCGAACTCACGAACCCTCGATCCGTTGACCTGCGCTCTCCCTTTTGAGCTAAGCGGACGGGCTAAGATGATTCTGGTATTCTTGTATCAGGGAAAGACATACCCCGGATTCAAACCACCTTGTCTATTGAGTAAGAACTTGTAAGTGAATAAATTGTTGACAATAAACTTTCTTTACACTTGGGTAAAACTGAATCCATTCTTTTTGGAGCTAGGCCCTAATTTAGGAATAAGTCATCTCTTATAAATTGTAATGGGAAATGTATTAAGGCTGCCACTTGTGTTAAATATCTTGGTGCATTTCTGGATCAGTTTGTATCCATTGAGGACATTGCAAGATCAGATGTTACAAAAGCAAATGCCCGACTAGTTTCTATATCGCAAAAGTAAGTTTTTAACATCGCACACCAGAAAGCTGCTAGTCCTGGCTTTGATTCAGTGTCAGTTTGATTATGTGCTTTATGGTAGCTTTATATGACAAAATATTGGTCAAAAAGACTTCAGTCTACCAAAAATGAACTCAATCGTTTTATATAAAATCTGACCAACAGTATGTTCCTGACATCAGATATGGGGCGGAATATGTTTTGGCGCACTATGTATGATTGCTAATTCTGTCAAATGTACTGCACATTCAGACCTGCAGTCGTCACTGTTTCTTAGAAGTGTTGTTGTTTACTGCTAGAAAATAATAAATAATGAAAAGTTTGTAAACACATGGGTACGATTAAAGAAAATGTAATAAGTGTGCATAAGTACACTAATTTAGCATTACTGCTGATTTTTTTTGGAGCCAGTGTGTCTTAATTCTGTCATTTTAAAAATGCTAACTGACAGGAAACATTTTAGGAGGGATAGATGAATGCACATTTTCAATTTCATGTCATATATTTTACAGAGAGGCATTTAGGACGTCACAGAGAGAAATTTAGTTCTGTATACGGCATCCCCTGTATGTGTCCTTGGGTGTACTACAATAAGATTTTATCTTCAATTTTCAGATGAATGTTTCAGACGTTTCAAATTTTTGATACAATTGTTTTCTTTAAATAATATATGACATCAAACATTAAATGTTTCTCAGGTAAGCTCATGATTTTCAGCTGACATATTTTAGTGAACACATAATAATATGATTTTAATATTTATATTGACATCATGTTCTGTTCTCTTTTCATTTTAATTTTCCTAATACAGCAGAAACTTCATGTCTAAATGTTATTGTTGTAAAATGTGATATAAATCTATTCTATATAGCTTAGAAATTTCCTCTAGATTTTTGTTCCACTGTTGAAGGATGCGTCATTTCATATTACTCTGTCTTAAAATATTCTTTAGAGGGGTCCATGTATTGAAGTAAGAAGAAAACCAGTTTCATACAAATAATTTCTTATTGTTTACATTAAACGTGCTTATGAGGATGCATTTAGTTATCCGAAGTAAAAGTTTTAAATGTATAATTTGACTATACAATGGTCTGATCAGTTTAACATTTACGTGCGTCAAAACACATACCTGGAGAATCAGGTAGGCCTTTACATGAATAGCCACTAAATATTTCCACAAATATTTTAATATTCAGTGCATTTTATTATGTAAAGGCAGTGCAGAACCTTTCATTGAACATCACTGATTACATGATAACCCTTACACATTTAAGGGAAATATTTTCTTCAAAATTTTGTAGTTCACGTCAAGGAGGTTAGGATTAAACTAATTGACATGAAAAGGATTATGGTTGCTCATTTATAAAAGTAGAAGAAAGGCAAATTATAATACAGAGTTGTTATTTTTCAGATCATATAGCAGAAAATAGAAAAGTTTAAAGTATATTTGACAATGTTAAGACAACTTGGATACGAAAATAAAGCTTTTGTTGACAACATAAATCACTTTATAACGTTGGAGGAAAGTTTTCACTGCTCATAGTAAACTTCTAATTATCTTAAAAACATTTTTCTACAGTAGCATCAAAATAAATTGAAAATAGCGTTACAACTGGATTTGACGAACAACTTTTTTTCAGTCGAACTCACGGCAAATGTTATATTTATCTACTCAACGTCCAGTCTAGGCTGATTCGTATAAGAAGACCTCATAAAACATGAAAATACAATAAAAGAGCAAAGAAACAGCACATTTCGTTATATGTGTTTGTACATGTATATTGAGTTTATGAAATGAAAACAAGAGTAAGTCTTTTATGTACTTAAATTTTATAAATTCCGAGCAGCTCCTGACATAAGGTATGGCGCGTTATATGTTTTGGTGCATCATTTATGATTGTTAGTGTTGTCAAATTTTCTGCCCATTCATACCTGCAGTCTTCACAGTTTGTCAGAAGTGTTGTTTACCGCTAGCAAATTATGAAAGATTGGTAAACGAGTGGGTATGAGTGATGGAAATCTAAAAAATATGCGGAAGTACCATAATTTGGCATTATTTCTGATTTCTAAAACAACACTAAGACGTTTCCTCTAAATTTCACTTCAACTGTTGAAGGGTGCGCCATTTTATATTATTCTGTGTTAAAATACTCTTTATGTGCGATCAATGTATTTAAGCAAGAAATACTAAAGTTTTCATGCAAAAAATCTTACTGTTTACTTAAAACATAAGCTCAGGACTCAGTACGTTGTCTGAAGTAATTTTTAAAAACAATGCTCTTAATAGTTTAACATTTACATGCGTCAAAACAAATACTTGAGATACAGGAAGACATTTGCATGAAGTTTTGTATCAGCCACTTACACATTTCCACAAACAACTTTACAGTCAGTGCATTTTACTATGTAAAGGCAGTTCAGAATAATTACATGAAAATCCAAATACGTTTAAATTATTGCCATTAAGGGAAATGTTTCCTTAAAGTTCTGTAGATCGTGTCAAGGAGATTAGAAAAAAACACTCAGGGATACTTATTCATAAAACTTGAAAATAATCATAGTTGCTTATTTATTGTAGATATAGAAAGTGAAGTTAAAATGCAGACTGTTTACTTTTGGGATCAAATTGAAGAAAATAGAAAAAAGTCAATGTACATTTGGTAATATTAAAAGAATTTGGATACAGAATAAACAAAGACTGGGAATGATAACACAAATCTCTTTATATTGTTGTCGAAAAGTCTTCATCTCTCAAAGAAACTTTCAAATCATTTCGAAAACTTTTTTTATTATAGCAGCATTAAAATAAGTAGACAACAGCGTTTTGTGAACAAAATATTT